>NW_026108949.1:0-183001 GCF_024516045.1 Bombus affinis | reverse complement strand
GTCGGTAGGCAATAGGATAAATACTTCCGGCTCCTCGGGCTGGTGCGAATATTTCAATGTCCGTATGTGCCAAACCGTTGGTTTATGACACACCTATACGCGTCTCTCGCTCGCTGCGCACGCTCGAAAACTATAGCCTAACCTAAAACCAATCCATCTTGCGTTCATTATTCGATATGATGGCGACATATTTCAAATTTGCGAACGTGTCGGATCGGTTGTGGGGTTGGACTAGATTTTTACGAGCGAGCGGAGCGAGCGAGCAACGGTCACAATTTCCAAGCTATACATATACCATATATTGTCTTGCATATATTTCGTGCTTGTACCTAATTTTGTCAGCCATTTCGGACATCACGTTGCACTGTACTATGAGGAAGCGGTACTAATTATGTGAAACTATTGGTAAACCGTAAACATTTGTCAGAAGGCAATAGGATAAAGACTTCCGGCTCCTCGGGCTGGTGCGAATATATCAATGTCCGTATGTGCCAAACCGATGGTTTGTGACACACCCTTTACGCGTCTCTCGTTCGCTGCGCTCGCACGAAAGCTATAGCCTAACCTAAAACCAATCCATCTTCCTTTCATTATTCGATATGGTGGCGACATATTTCAAATTTGCGAACGTGTGGGATCGGTTGTGAGGTTGGACTAGATTTTTACGAGCGAGCGGAGCGAGCGAGCAACGGTCACAATTTCCAAGCTGTACATATACCTTATATTGCCTTCCATATATTTCGTGTTATTACCTAATTTTGTCAGCCATTTCGAACATCACGTTGCACTGTACTATGAGAAAACGGTACTAATTATGTGAAACTATTGGTAAACCGTAAACATTTGTCAGAAGGCAATAGGATAAAGACTTCCGGCTCCTCGGGCTGGTGCGAATATATCAATGTCCGTATGTGCCAAACCGATGGTTTGTGACACACCTTTACGCGTCTCCCGTTCGCTGCGCTCGCACGAAAGCTATAGCCTAACCTAAAACCAATCCACCTTCCGTTCATTATTCGATATGGTGGCGACATATTTCAAATTTGCGAACGTGTGGGATCGGTTGTGAGGTTGGACTAGATTTTTACGAGCGAGCGGAGCGAGCGAGCAACGGTCACAATTTCCAAGCTATACATATACCTTATATTGCCTTCCATATATTTCGTGTTATTACCTAATTTTGTCAGCCATTTCGGACATCACATTGCACTGTACTATGAGGAAATAGTACTATTTATGTGAAACTATTCATAAACTGTAAACATGTGTCGGTAGGCAATAGGATAAATACTTCCCGCTCCTCGGGCTGGTGCGAATATTTCAATGTCCGTATGTGCCAAACCGTTGGTTTATGACACACCTTTACGCGTCTCTCGCTCGCGGCGCTCGCTCGAAAACTATAGCCTAACCTAAAACCAATCCATCTTGCGTTCATTATTCGATATGATGGCGACATATTTCAAATTTGCGAACGTGTCGGATCGGTTGTGGGGTTGGACTAGATTTTTACGAGCGAGCGGAGCGAGCGAGCAACGGTCACAATTTCCAAGCTATACATATACCTTATATTGCCTTCCATATATTTCGTGTTATTACCTAATTTTGTCAGCCATTTCGGACATCACGTTGCACTGTACTATGAGGAAACGGTACTAATTATGTGAAACTATTGGTAAACCGTAAACATTTGTCAGAAGGCAATAGGATAAAGACTTCCGGCTCCTCGGGCTGGTGCGAATATTTCAATGTCCGTATGTGCCAAACCGTTGGTTTATGACACACCTATACGCGTCTCTCGCTCGCGGCGCTCGCTCGAAAACTATAGCCTAACCTAAAACCAATCCACCTTGCGTTCATTATTCGATATGGTGGCGACATATTTCAAATTTGCGAACGTGTGGGATCGGTTGTGGGGTTGGACTCGATTTTTACGAGCGAGCGGAGCGAGCGAGCAACGGTCACAATTTCCAAGCTATACATATACCTTATATTGCCTTCCATATATTTCGTGTTATTACCTAATTTTGTCAGCCATTTCGGACATCACATTGCACTGTACTATGAGGAAATAGTACTATTTATGTGAAACTATTCATAAACTGTAAACATGTGTCGGCAGGCAATAGGATAAATACTTCCGGCTCCTCGGGCTGGTGCGAATATTTCAATGTCCGTATGTGCCAAACCGTTGGTTTATGACACACCTATACGCGTCTCTCGCTCGCGGCGCTCGCTCGAAAACTATAGCCTAACCTAAAACCAATCCATCTTGCGTTCATTATTCGATATGATGGCGACATATTTCAAATTTGCGAACGTGTCGGATCGGTTGTGGGGTTGGACTAGATTTTTACGAGCGAGCGGAGCGAGCGAGCAACGGTCACAATTTCCAAGCTATACATATACCATATATTGTCTTGCATATATTTCGTGCTTGTACCTAATTTTGTCAGCCATTTCGGACATCACGTTGCACTGTACTATGAGGAAGCGGTACTAATTATGTGAAACTATTGGTAAACCGTAAACATTTGTCAGAAGGCAATAGGATAAAGACTTCCGGCTCCTCGGGCTGGTGCGAATATATCAATGTCCGTATGTGCCAAACCGATGGTTTGTGACACACCTTTACGCGTCTATCGTTCGCTGCGCTCGCACGAAAGCTATAGCCTAACCTGAAACCAATCCATCTTCCGTTCATTATTCGATATGGTGGCGACATATTTCAAATTTGCGAACGTGTGGGATCGGTTGTGAGGTTGGACTAGATTTTTACGAGCGAGCGGAGCGAGCGAGCAACGGTCACAATTTCCAAGCTATACATATACCTTATATTGTCTTGCATATATTTCGTGCTTGTATCTAATTTTGTCAGCCATTTCGGACATCACGTTGCACTGTACTATGAGGAAATAGTACTATTTATGTGAAACTATTCATAAACTGTAAACATGTGTCGGTAGGCAATAGGATAAATACTTCCCGCTCCTCGGGCTGGTGCGAATATTTCAATGTCCGTATGTGCCAAACCGTTGGTTTATGACACACCTTTACGCGTCTCTCGCTCGCGGCGCTCGCTCGAAAACTATAGCCTAACCTAAAACCAATCCATCTTGCGTTCATTATTCGATATGATGGCGACATATTTCAAATTTGCGAACGTGTCGGATCGGTTGTGGGGTTGGACTAGATTTTTACGAGCGAGCGGAGCGAGCGAGCAACGGTCACAATTTCCAAGCTATACATATACCTTATATTGCCTTCCATATATTTCGTGTTATTACCTAATTTTGTCAGCCATTTCGGACATCACGTTGCACTGTACTATGAGGAAACGGTACTAATTATGTGAAACTATTGGTAAACCGTAAACATTTGTCAGAAGGCAATAGGATAAAGACTTCCGGCTCCTCGGGCTGGTGCGAATATTTCAATGTCCGTATGTGCCAAACCGTTGGTTTATGACACACCTATACGCGTCTCTCGCTCGCGGCGCTCGCTCGAAAACTATAGCCTAACCTAAAACCAATCCATCTTGCGTTCATTATTCGATATGGTGGCGACATATTTCAAATTTGCGAACGTGTGGGATCGGTTGTGGGGTTGGACTCGATTTTTACGAGCGAGCGGAGCGAGCGAGCAACGGTCACAATTTCCAAGCTATACATATACCTTATATTGCCTTCCATATATTTCGTGTTATTACCTAATTTTGTCAGCCATTTCGGACATCACATTGCACTGTACTATGAGGAAATAGTACTATTTATGTGAAACTATTCATAAACTGTAAACATGTGTCGGCAGGCAATAGGATAAATACTTCCGGCTCCTCGGGCTGGTGCGAATATTTCAATGTCCGTATGTGCCAAACCGTTGGTTTATGACACACCTATACGCGTCTCTCGCTCGCGGCGCTCGCTCGAAAACTATAGCCTAACCTAAAACCAATCCATCTTGCGTTCATTATTCGATATGGTGGCGACATATTTCACATTTGCGAACGTGTGGGATCGGTTGTGGGGTTGGACTAGATTTTTACGAGCGAGCGGAGCGAGCGAGCAACGGTCACAATTTCCAAGCTATACATATACCTTATATTGCCTTCCATATATTTCGTGTTATTACCTAATTTTGTCAGCCATTTCGGACATCACATTGCACTGTACTATGAGGAAGGAGTACTATTTATGTGAAACTATTCATAAACTGTAAACATGTGTCGGTAGGCAATAGGATAAATACTTCCGGATCCTCGGGCTGTTGCGAATATTTCAATGTCCGTATGTGGCAAACCGTTGGTTTATGACACACCTTTACGCGTCTCTCGCTCGCGGCGCTCGCTCGAAAACTATAGCCTAACCTAAAACCAATCCATCTTGCGTTCATTATTCGATATGATGGCGACATGTTTCAAATTTGCGAACGTGTCGGATCGGTTGTGGGGTTGGACTAGATTTTTACGAGCGAGCGGAGCGAGCGAGCAACGGTCACACTTTCCAAGCTATACATATACCATATATTGTCTTCCATATATTTCGTGCTTGTACCTAATTTTGTCAGCCATTTCGGACATCACGTTGCACTGTACTATGAGGAAAAGGTACTAATTATGTGAAACTATTGGTAAACCGTAAACATTTGTCAGAAGGCAATAGGATAAAGACTTCCGGCTCCTCGGGCTGGTGCGAATATATCAATGTCCGTATGTGCCAAACCGATGGTTTGTGACACACCTTTACGCGTCTCTCGTTCGCTGCGCTCGCACGAAAGCTATAGCCTAACCTAAAACCAATCCACCTTCCGTTCATTATTCGATATGGTGGCGACATATTTCAAATTTGCGAACGTGTGGGATCGGTTGTGAGGTTGGACTAGATTTTTACGAGCGAGCGGACCGAGCGAGCAACGGTCACAATTTCCAAGCTATACATATACCTTATATTGCCTTCCATATATTTCGTGTTATTACCTAATTTTGTCAGCCATTTCGGACATCACGTTGCACTGTACTATGAGGAAACGGTACTAATTATGTGAAACTATTGGTAAACCGTAAACATGTGTCGGTAGGCAATAGGATAAATACTTCCGGATCCTCGGGCTGTTGCGAATATTTCAATGTCCGTATGTGGCAAACCGTTGGTTTATGACACACCTTTACGCGTCTCTCGCTCGCGGCGCACGCTCGAAAACTATAGCCTAACCTAAAACCAATCCATCTTGCGCTCATTATTCGATATGGTGGCGAGATATTTCAAATTTGCGAACGTGTGGGATCGGTTGTGGGGTTGGACTAGATTTTTACGAGCGAGCGGAGCGAGCGAGCAACGGTCACAATTTCCAAGCTATACATATACCATATATTGTCTTGCATATATTTCGTGCTTGTACCTAATTTTGTCAGCCATTTCGGACATCACGTTGCACTGTACTATGAGCAAACGGTACTAATTATGTGAAACTATTGGTAAACCGTAAACATTTGTCAGAAGGCAATAGGATAAAGACTTCCGGCTCCTCGGGCTGGTACGAATATATCAATGTCCGTATGTGCCAAACCGATGGTTTGTGACACACCTTTACGCGTCTCTCGTTCGCTGCGCTCGCACGAAAGCTATAGCCTAACCTAAAACCAATCCACCTTCCGTTCATTATTCGATATGGTGGCGACATATTTCAAATTTGCGAACGTGTGGGATCGGTTGTGAGGTTGGACTAGATTTTTACGAGCGAGCGGAGCGAGCGAGCAACGGTCACAATTTCCAAGCTATACATATACCTTATATTGCCTTCCATATATTTCGTGTTATTACCTAATTTTGTCAGCCATTTCGGACATCACATTGCACTGTACTATGAGGAAATAGTACTATTTATGTGAAACTATTCATAAACTGTAAACATGTGTCGGTAGGCAATAGGATAAATACTTCCGGCTCCTCGGGCTGGTGCGAATATTTCAATGTCCGTATGTGCCAAACCGTTGGTTTATGACACACATATACGCGTCTCTCGCTCGCGGCGCTCGCTCGAAAACTATAGCCTAACCTAAAACCAATCCATCTTGCGTTCATTATTCGATATGATGGCGACATGTTTCAAATTTGCGAACGTGTCGGATCGGTTGTGGGGTTGGACTAGATTTTTACGAGCGAGCGGAGCGAGCGAGCAACGGTCACACTTTCCAAGCTATACATATACCATATATTGTCTTCCATATATTTCGTGCTTGTACCTAATTTTGTCAGCCATTTCGGACATCACGTTGCACTGTACTATGAGGAAACGGTACTAATTATGTGAAACTATTGGTAAACCGTAAACATTTGTCAGAAGGCAATAGGATAAAGACTTCCGGCTCCTCGGGCTGGTGAGAATATTTCAATGTCCGTATGTGCCAAACCGTTGGTTTATGACACACCTATACGCGTCTCTCGCTCGCGGCGCTCGCTCGAAAACTATAGCCTAACCTAAAACCAATCCATCTTGCGTTCATTATTCGATATGGTGGCGACATATTTCAAATTTGCGAACGTGTGGGATCGGTTGTGGGGTTGGACTCGATTTTTACGAGCGAGCGGAGCGAGCGAGCAACGGTCACAATTTCCAAGCTATACATATACCTTATATTGCCTTCCATATATTTCGTGTTATTACCTAATTTTGTCAGCCATTTCGGACATCACATTGCACTGTACTATGAGGAAATAGTACTATTTATGTGAAACTATTCATAAACTGTAAACATGTGTCGGCAGGCAATAGGATAAATACTTCCGGCTCCTCGGGCTGGTGCGAATATTTCAATGTCCGTATGTGCCAAACCGTTGGTTTATGACACACCTATACGCATCTCTCGCTCGCGGCGCTCGCTCGAAAACTATAGCCTAACCTAAAACCAATCCATCTTGCGTTCATTATTCGATATGGTGGCAACATATTTCACATTTGCGAACGTGTGGGATCGGTTGTGGGGTTGGACTAGATTTTTACGAGCGAGCGGAGCGAGCGAGCAACGGTCACAATTTCCAAGCTATACATATACCTTATATTGCCTTCCATATATTTCGTGTTATTACCTAATTTTGTCAGCCATTTCGGACATCACATTGCACTGTACTATGAGGAAGGAGTACTATTTATGTGAAACTATTCATAAACTGTAAACATGTGTCGGTAGGCAATAGGATAAATACTTCCGGATCCTCGGGCTGTTGCGAATATTTCAATGTCCGTATGTGGCAAACCGTTGGTTTATGACACAGCTTTACGCGTCTCTCGCTCGCGACGCACGCTCGAAAACTATAGCCTAACCTAAAACCAATCCATCTTGCGCTCATTATTCGATATGGTGGCGAGATATTTCAAATTTGCGAACGTTTGGGATCGGTTGTGGGGTTGGACTAGATTTTTACGAGCGAGCGGAGCGAGCGAGCAACGGTCACAATTTCCAAGCTATACATATACCATATATTGTCTTGCATATATTTCGTGCTTGTACCTAATTTTGTCAGCCATTTCGGACATCACGTTGCACTGTACTATGAGGAAACGGTACTAATTATGTGAAACTATTGGTAAACCGTAAACATTTGTCAGAAGGCAATAGGATAAAGACTTCCGGCTCCTCGGGCTGGTGCGAATATATCAATGTCCGTATGTGCCAAACCGATGGTTTGTGACACACCTTTACGCGTCTCTCGTTCGCTGCGCTCGCACGAAAGCTATAGCCTAACCTAAAACCAATCCACCTTCCGTTCATTATTCGATATGGTGGCGACATATTTCAAATTTGCGAACGTGTGGGATCGGTTGTGAGGTTGGACTAGATTTTTACGAGCGAGCGGAGCGAGCGAGCAACGGTCACAATTTCCAAGCTATACATATACCTTATATTGCCTTCCATATATTTCGTGTTATTACCTAATTTTGTCAGCCATTTCGGACATCACATTGCACTGTACTATGAGGAAATAGTACTATTTATGTGAAACTATTAATAAACTGTAAACATGTGTCGGTAGGCAATAGGATAAATACTTCCGGCTCCTCGGGCTGGTGCGAATATTTCAATGTCCGTATGTGCCAAACCGTTGGTTTATGACACACCTATACGCGTCTCTCGCTCGCGGCGCTCGCTCGAAAACTATAGCCTAACATAAAACCAATCCATCTGGCGTTCATTATTCGATATGGTGGCGACATATTTCAAATTCGCGAACGTGTGGGATCGGTTGTGAGGTTGGACTAGATTTTTACGAGCGAGCGGAGCGAGCGAGCAACGGTCACAATTTCCAAGCTATACATATACCTTATATTGCCTTCCATATATTTCGTGTTATTACCTAATTTTGTCAGCCATTTCGGACATCACGTTGCACTGTACTATGAGGAAACGGTACTAATTATGTGAAACTATTGGTAAACCGTAAACATGCGTCGGTAGGCAATAGGATAAATACTTCCGGATCCTCGGGCTGTTGCGAATATGTCAATGTCCGTATGTGGCAAACCGTTGGTTTATGACACACCTTTACGCGTCTCTCGCTCGCGGCGCACGCTCGAAAACTATAGCCTAACCTAAAACCAATCCATCTTGCGCTCATTATTCGATATGGTGGCGAGATATTTCAAATTTGCGAACGTGTGGGATCGGTTGTGGGGTTGGACTAGATTTTTACGAGCGAGCGGAGCGAGCGAGCAACGGTCACAATTTCCAAGCTATACATATACCATATATTGTCTTGCATATATTTCGTGCTTGTACCTAATTTTGTCAGCCATTTCGGACATCACGTTGCACTGTACTATGAGGAAACGGTACTAATTATGTGAAACTATTGGTAAACCGTAAACATTTGTCAGAAGGCAATAGGATAAAGACTTCCGGCTCCTCGGGCTGGTGCGAATATATCAATGTCCGTATGTGCCAAACCGATGGTTTGTGACACACCTTTACGCGTCTCTCGTTCGCTGCGCTCGCACGAAAGCTATAGCCTAACCTAAAACCAATCCACCTTCCGTTCATTATTCGATATGGTGGCGACATATTTCAAATTTGCGAACGTGTGGGATCGGTTGTGAGGTTGGACTAGATTTTTACGAGCGAGCGGAGCGAGCGAGCAACGGTCACAATTTCCAAGCTATACATATACCTTATATTGCCTTCCATATATTTCGTGTTATTACCTAATTTTGTCAGCCATTTCGGACATCACGTTGCACTGTACTATGAGGAAACGGTACTAATTATGTGAAACTATTGGTAAACCGTAAACATGTGTCGGTAGGCAATAGGATAAATACTTCCGGATCCTCGGGCTGTTGCGAATATTTCAATGTCCGTATGTGGCAAACCGTTGGTTTATGAGACACCTTTACGCGTCTCTCGCTCGCGGCGCACGCTCGAAAACTATAGCCTAACCTAAAACCAATCCATCTTGCGCTCATTATTCGATATGGTGGCGAGATATTTCAAATTTGCGAACGTGTGGGATCGGTTGTGGGGTTGGACTAGATTTTTACGAGCGAGCGGTGCGAGCGAGCAACGGTCACAATTTCCAAGCTATACATATACCATATATTGTCTTGCATATATTTCGTGCTTGTACCTAATTTTGTCAGCCATTTCGGACATCACATTGCACTGTACTATGAGGAAATAGTACTATTTATGTGAAACTATTCATAAACTGTAAACATGTGTCGGTAGGCAATAGGATAAATACTTCCGGCTCCTCGGGCTGGTGCGAATATTTCAATGTCCGTATGTGCCAAACCGTTGGTTTATGACACACCTATACGCGTCTCTCGCTCGCGGCGCTCGCTCGAAAACTATAGCCTAACCTAAAACCAATCCATCTTGCGTTCATTATTCGATATGATGGCGACATGTTTCAAATTTGCGAACGTGTCGGATAGGTTGTGGGGTTGGACTAGATTTTTACGAGCGAGCGGAGCGAGCGAGCAACGGTCACACTTTCCAAGCTATACATATACCATATATTGTCTTCCATATATTTCGAGCTTGTACCTAATTTTGTCAGCCATTTCGGACATCACGTTGCACTGTACTATGAGGAAACGGCACTAATTATGTGAAACTATTGGTAAACCGTAAACATTTGTCAGAAGGCAATAGGATAAAGACTTCCGTCTCCTCGGGCTGGTGCGAATATATCAATGTCCGTATGTGCCAAACCGATGGTTTGTGACACACCTTTACGCGTCTCTCGTTCGCTGCGCTCGCACGAAAGCTATAGCCTAACCTAAAACAAATCCACCTTCCGTTCATTATTCGATATGGTGGCGAAATATTTCAAATTTGCGAACGTGTGGGATCGGTTGTGAGGTTGGACTAGATTTTTACGAGCGAGCGGAGCGAGCGAGCAACGGTCACAATTTCCAAGCTATACATATACCTTATATTGCCTTCCATATATTTCGTGTTATTACCTAATTTTGTCAGCCATTTCGGACATCACATTGCACTGTACTATGAGGAAATAGTACTATTTATGTGAAACTATTCATAAACTGTAAACATGTGTCGGTAGGCAATAGGATAAATACTTCCGGCTCCTCGGGCTGGTGCGAATATTTCAATGTCCGTATGTGCCAAACCGTTGGTTTATGACACACCTTTACGCGTCTCTCGCTCGCGGCGCTCGCTCGAAAACTATAGCCTAACCTAAAACCAATCCATCTTGCGTTCATTATTCGATATGATGGCGACATATTTCAAATTTGCGAACGTGTCGGATCGGTTGTGAGGTTGGAATAGATTTTTTCGAGCGAGCGGAGCGAGCGAGCAACGGTCACAATTTCCAAGCTATACATATACCATATATTGTCTTGCATATATTTCGTGCTTGTACCTAATTTTGTCAGCCATTTCGGACATCACGTTGCACTGTACTATGAGGAAACGGTACTAATTATGTGAAACTATTGGTAAACCGTAAACATTTGTCAGAAGGCAATAGGATAAAGACTTCCGGCTCCTCGGGCTGGTGCGAATATTTCAATGTCCGTATGTGTCAAACCGTTGGTTTGTGACACACCTTTACGCGTCTCTCGTTCGCTGCGCTCGCACGAAAGCTATAGCCTAACCTAGAACCAATCCATCTTCCGTTCATTATTCGATATGGTGGCGACATATTTCAAATTTGCGAACGTGTCGGATCGGTTGTGAGGGTGGACTAGATTTTTTCGAGCGAGCGGAGCGAGCGAGCAACGATCACAATTTCCAACCCATACATACACCTTATATTGCCTTGCATATATGTCGTGTTATTACCTAATTTTGTCAGCCATTTCGGACATCACATTGCATTGTACTATGTGGAAATAGTACTATTTATGTGAAACTATTCATAAACTGTAAACATGTGTCGGTTGGCAATAGGATAAATACTTCCGCCTCCTCGGGCTGGTGCGAATATTTCAATGTCCGTATGTGCCAAACCGTTGGTTTGTGACACACCTATACGCGTCTCTCGCTCGCGGCGCTCGCTCGAAAACTATAGCCTAACCTAAAACCAATCCATCTTGCGTTCATTATTCGATATGGTGGCGACATGTTTCAAATTTGCGAACGTTTCGGATCGGTTGTGGGGTTGGACTAGATTTTTACGAGCGAGCGGAGCGAGCGAGCAACGGTCACAATTTCCAAGCTATACATATACCTTATATTGCCTTCCATATATTTCGTGTTATTACCTAATTCGTCAGCCATTTCGGACATCACATTGCACTGTACTATGAGGAAATAGTACTATTTATGTGAAACTATTCATAAACTGTAGACATGTGTCGGTAGGCAATAGGATAAATACTTCCGGCTCCTCGGGCTGGTGCGAATATTTCAATGTCCGTATGTGCCAAACCGTTGGTTTATGACACACCTATACGCGTCTCTCGCTCGCTGCGCACGCTCGAAAACTATAGCCTATCCTAAAACCAATCCATCTTGCGTTCATTATTCGATATGATGGCGACATATTTCAAATTTGCGAACGTGTCGGATCGGTTGTGGGGTTGGACTAGATTTTTACGAGCGAGCGGAGCGAGGGAGCAACGGTCACAATTTCCAAGCTATACATATACCATATATTGTCTTGCATATATTTCGTGCTTGTACCTAATTTTGTCAGCCATTTCGGACATCACATTGCACTGTACTATGAGGAAATAGTACTATTTATGTGAAACTATTCATAAACTGTAGACATGTGTCGGTAGGCAATAGGATAAATACTTCCGGCTCCTCGGGCTGGTGCGAATATTTCAATGTCCGTATGTGCCAAACCGTTGGTTTATGACACACCTATACGCGTCTCTCGCTCGCTGCGCACGCTCGAAAACTATAGCCTAACCTAAAACCAATCCATCTTGCGTTCATTATTCGATATGATGGCGACATATTTCAAATTTGCGAACGTGTCGGATCGGTTGTGGGGTTGGACTAGATTTTTACGAGCGAGCGGAGCGAGCGAACAACGGTCACAATTTCCAAGCTATACATATACCATATACTGTCTTGCATATATTTCGTGCTTGTACCTAATTTTGTCAGCCATTTCGGACATCACGTTGCACTGTACTATGAGGAAGCGGTACTAATTATGTGAAACTATTGGTAAACCGTAAACATTTGTCAGAAGGCAATAGGATAAAGACTTCCGGCTCCTCGGGCTGGTGCGAATATATCAATGTCCGTCTGTGCCAAACCGATGGTTTGTGACACACCTTTACGCGTCTCTCGTTCGCTGCGCTCGCACGAAAGCTATAGCCTAACCTAAAACCAATCCATCTTCCTTTCATTATTCGATATGGTGGCGACATATTTCAAAATTTGCGAACGTGTGGGTTCGGTTGTGAGGTTGGACAAGATTTTTACGAGCGAGCGGAGCGAGCGAGCAACGGTCACAATTTCCAAGCTATACATATACCTTATATTCCCTTCCATATATATCGTGTTATTACCTAATTTTGTCAGCCATTTCGGACATCACATTGCACTGTACTATGAGGAAATAGTACTATTTATGTGAAACTATTCATAAACTGTAGACATGTGTCGGTAGGCAATAGGATAAATACTTCCGGCTCCTCGGGCTGGTGCGAATATTTCAATGTCCGTATGTGCCAAACCGTTGGTTTATGACACACCTATACGCGTCTCTCGCTCGCTGCGCACGCTCGAAAACTATAGCCTAATCTAAAACCAATCCATCTTGCGTTCATTATTCGATATGATGGCGACATATTTCAAATTTGCGAACGTGTCGGATCGGTTGTGGGGTTGGACTAGATTTTTACGAGCGAGCGGAGCGAGCGAGCAACGGTCACAATTTCCAAGCTATACATATACCATATATTGTCTTGCATATATTTCGTGCTTGTACCTAATTTTGTCAGCCATTTCGGACATCACGTTGCACTGTACTATGAGGAAGCGGTACTAATTATGTGAAACTATTGGTAAACCGTAAACATTTGTCAGAAGGCAATAGGATAAAGACTTCCGGCTCCTCGGGCTGGTGCGAATATATCAATGTCCGTCTGTGCCAAACCGATGGTTTGTGACACACCTTTACGCGTCTCTCGTTCGCTGCGCTCGCACGAAAGCTATAGCCTAACCTAAAACCAATCCATCTTCCTTTCATTATTCGATATGGTGGCGACATATTTCAAATTTGCGAACGTGTCGGATCGGTTGTGAGGGTGGACTAGATTTTTTCGAGCCAGCGGAGCGAGCGAGCAACGATCACAATTTCCAACCTATACATACACCTTATATTGCCTTGCATATATGTCGTGTTATTACCTAATTTTGTCAGCCATTTCGGACATCACATTGCATTGTACTATGAGGAAACGGTACTAATTATGTGAAACTATTGGTAAACCGTAAACATTTGTCAGAAGGCAATAGGATAAAGACTTCCGGCTCCTCGGGCTGGTGCGAATATTTCAATGTCCGTATGTGCCAAACCGTTGGTTTATGACACACCTATACGCGTCTCTCGCTCGCTGCGCTCGCTCGAAAACTATAGCCTAACCTAAAACCAATCCATCTTGCGTTCATTATTCGATATGATGGCGACATATTTCAAATTTGCGAACGTGTCGGATCGGTTGTGGGGTTGGACTAGATTTTTACGAGCGAGCGGAGCGAGCGAGCAACGGTCACAATTTCCAAGCTATACATATACCATATATTGTCTTGCATATATTTCGTGCTTGTACCTAATTTTGTCAGCCGTTTCGGACATCACGTTGCACTGTACTATGAGGAAACGTTACTAATTATGTGAAACTATTGGTAAACCGTAAACATTTGTCAGAAGGCAATAGGATAAAGACTTCCGGCTCCTCGGGCAGGTGCGAATATTTCAATGTCCGTATGTGCCAAACCGTTGGTTTGTGACACACATTTACGCGTCTATCGTTCGCTGCGCTCGCACGAAAGCTATAGCCTAACCTGAAACCAATCCATCTTCCGTTCATTATTCGATATGGTGGCGACATATTTCAAATTTGCGAACGTGTGGGATCGGTTGTGAGGTTGGACTAGATTTTTACGAGCGAGCGGAGCGAGCGAGCGACGGTCACAATTTCCAAGCTATACATATACCTTATATTGCCTTCCATATATTTCGTGTTATTACCTAATTTTGTCAGCCATTTCGGACATCACATTGCACTGTACTATGAGGAAATAGTACTATTTATGTGAAACTATTGAAAACTGTAGACATGTGTCGGTAGGCAATAGGATAAATACTTCCGGCTCCTCGGGCTGGTGCGAATATTTCAATGTCCGTATGTGCCAAACCGTTGGTTTATGACACACCTATACGCGTCTCTCGCTCGCTGCGCACGCTCGAAAACTATAGCCTAACCTAAAACCTATCCATCTTGCGTTCATTATTCGATATGATGGCGACATATTTCAAATTTGCGAACGTGTCGGATCGGTTGTGGGGTTGGACTAGATTTTTACGAGCGAGCGGAGCGAGCGAGCAACGGTCACAATTTCCAAGCTATACATATACCATATATTGTCTTGCATATATTTCGTGCTTGTACCTAATTTTGTCAGCCATTTCGGACATCACGTTGCACTGTACTATGAGGAAACGGTACTAATTATGTGAAACTGTTGGTAAACCGTAAACATTTGTCAGAAGGCAATAGGATAAAGACTTCCGGCTCCTCGGGCTGGTGCGAATATATCAATGTCCGTATGTGCCAAACCGATGGTTTGTGACACACCTTTACGCGTCTCTCGTTCGCTGCTCTCGCACGAAAGCTATAGCCTAACCTAAAACCAATCCATCTTCCGTTCATTATTCGATATGGTGGTGACATGTTTCAAATTTGCGAACGTGTGGGATCGGTTGTGAGGTTGGACAAGATTTTTACGAGCGAGCGGAGCGAGCGAGCAACGGTCACAATTTCCAAGCTATACATATAACTTATATTCCCTTCCATATATATCGTGTTATTACCTAATTTTGTCAGCCATTTCGGACATCACATTGCACTGTACTATGAGGAAGGAGTACTATTTATGTGAAACTATTCATAAACTGTAAACATGTGTCGGTAGGCAATAGGATAAATACTTCCGGCTCCTCGGGCTGTTGCGAATATTTCAATGTCCGTATGTGCCAAACCGTTGGTTTATGACACACCTTTACGCGTCTCTCGCTCGCGGCGCACGCTCGAAAACTATATCCTAACCTAAAACCAATCCATCTTGCGCTCATTATTCGATATGATGGCGACATATTTCAAATTTGCGAACGTGTCGGATCGGTTGTGAGGTTGGACTAGATTTTTTCGAGCGAGCGGAGCGAGCGAGCAACGGTAACAATTTCCAAGCTATACATATACCTTATATTGCCTTCCATATATTTCGTGTTATTACCTAATTTTGTCAGCCATTTCGGACATCACATTGCACTGTACTATGAGGAAATAGTACTATTTATGTGAAACTATTCATAAACTGTAAACATGTGTCGGTAGGCAATAGGATAAATACTTCCGGCTCCTTGGGCTGGTGCGAATATTTCAATGTCCGTATGTGCCAAACCGTTGGTTTATGACACACCTATAGCGTCTCTCGATCGCGGCGCTCGCTCGAAAACTATAGCCTAACCTAAAACCAATCCATCTTGCGTTCATTATTCGATATGATGGCGACATGTTTTAAATTTGCGAACGTGTCGGATCGTTTGTGGGGTTGGACTAGATTTTTACGAGCGAGCGGAGCGAGCGAGCAACGGTCACAATTTCCAAGCTATACATATACCATATATTGTCTTGCATATATTTCGTGCTTGTACCTAATTTTGTCAGCCATTTCGGACATCACGTTGCACTATACTATGAGGAAACGTTACTAATTATGTGAAACTATTGGTAAACCGTAAACATTTGTCAGAAGGCAATAGGATAAAGACGTCCTGCTCCTCGGGCTGGTGCGAATATTTCAACGTCCGTATGTGCCAAACCGTTGGTTTGTGACACACCTTTACGCGTCTATCGTTCGCTGCGCTCGCACGAAAGCTATAGCCTAACCTAAAACCAATCCATCTTCCGTTCATTATTCGATATGGTGGTGACATGTTTCAAATTTGCGAACGTGTGGGATCGGTTGTGAGGTTGGACAAGATTTTTACGAGCGAGCGGAGCGAGCGAGCAACGGTCACAATTTCCAAGCTATACATATACCATATATTGTCTTGCATATATTTCGTGCTTGTACCTAATTTTGTCAGCCATTTCGGACATCACATTGCATTGTACTATGTGGAAATAGTACTATTTATGTGAAACTATTCATAAACTGTAAACATGTGTCGGTAGGCAATAGGATAAATATTTCCGGCTCCTCGGGCTGGTGCGAATATTTCAATGTCCGTATGTGCCAAACCGTTGGTTTATGACACACCTATACGCGTCTCTCGATCGCGGCGCTCACTCGAAAACTATAGCCTAACCTAAAACCAATCCATCATGCGTTCATTATTCGATATGATGGCGACATATTTCAAATTTGCGAACGTGTCGGATCGGTTGTGGGGTTGGACTAAATTTTTACGAGCGAGCGGAGCGAGCGAGCAACGGTCACAATTTCCAAGCTATACATATACCATATATTGTCTTGCATATATTTCGTGCTTGTACCTAATTTTGTCAGCCATTTCGGACATCACGTTGCACTGTACTATGAGGAAACGTTACTAATTAAGTGAAACTATTGGTAAACCGTAAACATTTGTCAGAAGGCAATAGGATAAAGACTTCCTGCTCCTCGGGCTGGTGCGAATATTTCAATGTCCGTATGTGCCAAACCGTTGGTTTGTGACACACCTTTACGCGTCTATCGTTCGCTGCGCTCGCACGAAAGCTATAGCCTAACCTAAAACCAATCCATCTTGCGTTCATTATTCGATATGATGGCGACATATTTCAAATTTGCGAACGTGTCGGATCGGTTGTGAGGTTGGAATAGATTTTTTCGAGCGAGCGGAGCGAGCGAGCAACGGTCACAATTTCCAAGCTATACATATACCATATATTGTCTTGCATATATTTCGTGCTTGTACCTAATTTTGTCAGCCATTTCGGACATCACGTTGCACTGTACTATGAGGAAACGGTACTAATTATGTGAAACTATTGGTAAACCGTAAACATTTGTCAGAAGGCAATAGGATAAAGACTTCCGGCTCCTCGGGCTGGTGCGAATATTTCAATGTCCGTATGTGTCAAACCGTTGGTTTGTGACACACCTTTACGCGTCTCTCGTTCGCTGCGCTCGCACGAAAGCTATAGCCTAACCTAGAACCAATCCATCTTCCGTTCATTATTCGATATGGTGGCGACATATTTCAAATTTGCGAACGTGTCGGATCGGTTGTGAGGGTGGACTAGATTTTTTCGAGCGAGCGGAGCGAGCGAGCAACGATCACAATTTCCAACCCATACATACACCTTATATTGCCTTGCATATATGTCGTGTTATTACCTAATTTTGTCAGCCATTTCGGACATCACATTGCATTGTACTATGTGGAAATAGTACTATTTATGTGAAACTATTCATAAACTGTAAACATGTGTCGGTAGGCAATAGGATAAATACTTCCGCCTCCTCGGGCTGGTGCGAATATTTCAATGTCCGTATGTGCCAAACCGTTGGTTTGTGACACACCTATACGCGTCTCTCGCTCGCGGCGCTCGCTCGAAAACTATAGCCTAACCTAAAACCAATCCATCTTGCGTTCATTATTCGATATGGTGGCGACATGTTTCAAATTTGCGAACGTTTCGGATCGGTTGTGGGGTTGGACTAGATTTTTACGAGCGAGCGGAGCGAGCGAGCAACGGTCACAATTTCCAAGCTATACATATACCTTATATTGCCTTCCATATATTTCGTGTTATTACCTAATTTCGTCAGCCATTTCGGACATCACATTGCACTGTACTATGAGGAAATAGTACTATTTATGTGAAACAATTCATAAACTGTAGACATGTGTCGGTAGGCAATAGGATAAATACTTCCGGCTCCTCGGGCTGGTGCGAATATTTCAATGTCCGTATGTGCCAAACCGTTGGTTTATGACACACCTATACGCGTCTCTCGCTCGCTGCGCACGCTCGAAAACTATAGCCTATCCTAAAACCAATCCATCTTGCGTTCATTATTCGATATGATGGCGACATATTTCAAATTTGCGAACGTGTCGGATCGGTTGTGGGGTTGGACTAGATTTTTACGAGCGAGCGGAGCGAGCGAGCAACGGTCACAATTTCCAAGCTATACATATACCATATATTGTCTTGCTTCTATTTCGTGCTTGTACCTAATTTTGTCAGCCATTTCGGACATCACGTTGCACTGTACTATGAGGAAACGTTACTAATTATGTGAAACTATTGGTAAACCGTAAACATTTGTCAGAAGGCAATAGGATAAAGACTTCCGGCTCCTCGGGCTGGTGCGAATATTTCAATGTCCGTATGTGCCAAACCGTTGGTTTGTGACACACCTTTACGCGTCTATCGTTCGCTGCGCTCGCACGAAAGCTATAGCCTAACCTGAAACCAATCCATCTTCCGTTCATTATTCGATATGGTGGCGACATATTTCAAATTTGCGAACGTGTGGGATCGGTTGTGAGGTTGGACTAGATTTTTACGAGCGAGCGGAGCGAGCGAGCAACGGTCACAATTTCCAAGCTATACATATACCTTATATTGCCTTCCATATATTTCGTGTTATTACCTAATTTTGTCAGCCATTTCGGACATCACATTGCACTGTACTATGAGGAAATAGTACTATTTATGTGAAACTATTCATAAACTGTAGACATGTGTCGGTAAGCAATAGGATAAATACTTCCGGCTCCTCGGGCTGGTGCGAATATTTCAATGTCCGTATGTGCCAAACCGTTGGTTTATGACACACCTATACGCGTCTCTCGCTCGCTGCGCACGCTCGAAAACTATAGCCTAACCTAAAACCAATCCATCTTGCGTTCATTATTCGATATGATGGCGACATATTTCAAATTTGCGAACGTGTCGGATCGGTTGTGGGGTTGGACTAGATTTTTACGAGCGAGCGGAGCGAGGGAGCAACGGTCACAATTTCCAAGCTATACATATACCATATATTGTCTTGCATATATTTCGTGCTTGTACCTAATTTTGTCAGCCATTTCGGACATCACATTGCACTGTACTATGAGGAAATAGTACTATTTATGTGAAACTATTCATAAACTGTAGACATGTGTCGGTAGGCAATAGGATAAATACTTCCGGCTCCTCGGGCTGGTGCGAATATTTCAATGTCCGTATGTGCCAAACCGTTGGTTTATGACACACCTATACGCGTCTCTCGCTCGCTGCGCACGCTCGAAAACTATAGCCTAACCTAAAACCAATCCATCTTGCGTTCATTATTCGATATGATGGCGACATATTTCAAATTTGCGAACGTGTCGGATCGGTTGTGGGGTTGGACTAGATTTTTACGAGCGAGCGGAGCGAGCGAACAACGGTCACAATTTCCAAGCTATACATATACCATATACTGTCTTGCATATATTTCGTGCTTGTACCTAATTTTGTCAGCCATTTCGGACATCACGTTGCACTGTACTATGAGGAAGCGGTACTAATTATGTGAAACTATTGGTAAACCGTAAACATTTGTCAGAAGGCAATAGGATAAAGACTTCCGGCTCCTCGGGCTGGTGCGAATATATCAATGTCCGTCTGTGCCAAACCGATGGTTTGTGACACACCTTTACGCGTCTCTCGTTCGCTGCGCTCGCACGAAAGCTATAGCCTAACCTAAAACCAATCCATCTTCCTTTCATTATTCGACATGGTGGCGACATATTTCAAATTTGCGAACGTGTGGGTTCGGTTGTGAGGTTGGACAAGATTTTTACGAGCGAGCGGAGCGAGCGAGCAACGGTCACAATTTCCAAGCTATACATATACCTTATATTCCCTTCCATATATATCGTGTTATTACCTAATTTTGTCAGCCATTTCGGACATCACATTGCACTGTACTATGAGGAAATAGTACTATTTATGTGAAACTATTCATAAACTGTAGACATGTGTCGGTAGGCAATAGGATAAATACTTCCGGCTCCTCGGGCTGGTGCGAATATTTCAATGTCCGTATGTGCCAAACCGTTGGTTTATGACACACCTATACGCGTCTCTCGCTCGCTGCGCACGCTCGAAAACTATAGCCTAATCTAAAACCAATCCATCTTGCGTTCATTATTCGATATGATGGCGACATATTTCAAATTTGCGAACGTGTCGGATCGGTTGTGGGGTTGGACTAGATTTTTACGAGCGAGCGGAGCGAGCGAGCAACGGTCACAATTTCCAAGCTATACATATACCATATATTGTCTTGCATATATTTCGTGCTTGTACCTAATTTTGTCAGCCATTTCGGACATCACGTTGCACTGTACTATGAGGAAGCGGTACTAATTATGTGAAACTATTGGTAAACCGTAAACATTTGTCAGAAGGCAATAGGATAAAGACTTCCGGCTCCTCGGGCTGGTGCGAATATATCAATGTCCGTCTGTGCCAAACCGATGGTTTGTGACACACCTTTACGCGTCTCTCGTTCGCTGCGCTCGCACGAAAGCTATAGCCTAACCTACAACCAATCCATCTTCCTTTCATTATTCGATATGGTGGCGACATATTTCAAATTTGCGAACGTGTCGGATCGGTTGTGAGGGTGGACTAGATTTTTTCGAGCCAGCGGAGCGAGCGAGCAACGATCACAATTTCCAACCTATACATACACCTTATATTGCCTTGCATATATGTCGTGTTATTACCTAATTTTGTCAGCCATTTCGGACATCACATTGCATTGTACTATGAGGAAACGGTACTAATTATGTGAAACTATTGGTAAACCGTAAACATTTGTCAGAAGGCAATAGGATAAAGACTTCCGGCTCCTCGGGCTGGTGCGAATATTTCAATGTCCGTATGTGCCAAACCGTTGGTTTATGACACACCTATACGCGTCTCTCGCTCGCTGCGCTCGCTCGAAAACTATAGCCTAACCTAAAACCAATCCATCTTGCGTTCATTATTCGATATGATGGCGACATATTTCAAATTTGCGAACGTGTCGGATCGGTTGTGGGGTTGGACTAGATTTTTACGAGCGAGCGGAGCGAGCGAGCAACGGTCACAATTTCCAAGCTATACATATACCATATATTGTCTTGCATATATTTCGTGCTTGTACCTAATTTTGTCAGCCGTTTCGGACATCACGTTGCACTGTACTATGAGGAAACGTTACTAATTATGTGAAACTATTGGTAAACCGTAAACATTTGTCAGAAGGCAATAGGATAAAGACTTCCGGCTCCTCGGGCAGGTGCGAATATTTCAATGTCCGTATGTGCCAAACCGTTGGTTTGTGACACACATTTACGCGTCTATCGTTCGCTGCGCTCGCACGAAAGCTATAGCCTAACCTGAAACCAATCCATCTTCCGTTCATTATTCGATATGGTGGCGACATATTTCAAATTTGCGAACGTGTGGGATCGGTTGTGAGGTTGGACTAGATTTTTACGAGCGAGCGGAGCGAGCGAGCGACGGTCACAATTTCCAAGCTATACATATACCTTATATTGCCTTCCATATATTTCGTGTTATTACCTAATTTTGTCAGCCATTTCGGACATCACATTGCACTGTACTATGAGGAAATAGTACTATTTATGTGAAACTATTGAAAACTGTAGACATGTGTCGGTAGGCAATAGGATAAATACTTCCGGCTCCTCGGGCTGGTGCGAATATTTCAATGTCCGTATGTGCCAAACCGTTGGTTTATGACACACCTATACGCGTCTCTCGCTCGCTGCGCACGCTCGAAAACTATAGCCTAACCTAAAACCTATCCATCTTGCCGTCATTATTCGATATGATGGCGACATATTTCAAATTTGCGAACGTGTCGGATCGGTTGTGGGGTTGGACTAGATTTTTACGAGCGAGCGGAGCGAGCGAGCAACGGTCACAATTTCCAAGCTATACATATACCATATATTGTCTTGCATATATTTCGTGCTTGTACCTAATTTTGTCAGCCATTTCGGACATCACGTTGCACTGTACTATGAGGAAACGGTACTAATTATGTGAAACTGTTGGTAAACCGTAAACATTTGTCAGAAGGCAATAGGATAAAGACTTCCGGCTCCTCGGGCTGGTGCGAATATATCAATGTCCGTATGTGCCAAACCGATGGTTTGTGACACACCTTTACGCGTCTCTCGTTCGCTGCTCTCGCACGAAAGCTATAGCCTAACCTAAAACCAATCCATCTTCCGTTCATTATTCGATATGGTGGTGACATGTTTCAAATTTGCGAACGTGTGGGATCGGTTGTGAGGTTGGACAAGATTTTTACGAGCGAGCGGAGCGAGCGAGCAACGGTCACAATTTCCAAGCTATACATATAACTTATATTCCCTTCCATATATATCGTGTTATTACCTAATTTTGTCAGCCATTTCGGACATCACATTGCACTGTACTATGAGGAAGGAGTACTATTTATGTGAAACTATTCATAAACTGTAAACATGTGTCGGTAGGCAATAGGATAAATACTTCCGGCTCCTCGGGCTGTTGCGAATATTTCAATGTCCGTATGTGCCAAACCGTTGGTTTATGACACACCTTTACGCGTCTCTCGCTCGCGGCGCACGCTCGAAAACTATATCCTAACCTAAAACCAATCCATCTTGCGCTCATTATTCGATATGATGGCGACATATTTCAAATTTGCGAACGTGTCGGATCGGTTGTGAGGTTGGACTAGATTTTTTCGAGCGAGCGGAGCGAGCGAGCAACGGTAACAATTTCCAAGCTATACATATACCTTATATTGCCTTCCATATATTTCGTGTTATTACCTAATTTTGTCAGCCATTTCGGACATCACATTGCACTGTACTATGAGGAAATAGTACTATTTATGTGAAACTATTCATAAACTGTAAACATGTGTCGGTAGGCAATAGGATAAATACTTCCGGCTCCTTGGGCTGGTGCGAATATTTCAATGTCCGTATGTGCCAAACCGTTGGTTTATGACACACCTATAGCGTCTCTCGATCGCGGCGCTCGCTCGAAAACTATAGCCTAACCTAAAACCAATCCATCTTGCGTTCATTATTCGATATGATGGCGACATGTTTTAAATTTGCGAACGTGTCGGATCGTTTGTGGGGTTGGACTAGATTTTTACGAGCGAGCGGAGCGAGCGAGCAACGGTCACAATTTCCAAGCTATACATATACCATATATTGTCTTGCATATATTTCGTGCTTGTACCTAATTTTGTCAGCCATTTCGGACATCACGTTGCACTATACTATGAGGAAACGTTACTAATTATGTGAAACTATTGGTAAACCGTAAACATTTGTCAGAAGGCAATAGGATAAAGACGTCCTGCTCCTCGGGCTGGTGCGAATATTTCAACGTCCGTATGTGCCAAACCGTTGGTTTGTGACACACCTTTACGCGTCTATCGTTCGCTGCGCTCGCACGAAAGCTATAGCCTAACCTAAAACCAATCCATCTTCCGTTCATTATTCGATATGGTGGTGACATGTTTCAAATTTGCGAACGTGTGGGATCGGTTGTGAGGTTGGACAAGATTTTTACGAGCGAGCGGAGCGAGCGAGCAACGGTCACAATTTCCAAGCTATACATATACCATATATTGTCTTGCATATATTTCGTGCTTGTACCTAATTTTGTCAGCCATTTCGGACATCACATTGCATTGTACTATGTGGAAATAGTACTATTTATGTGAAACTATTCATAAACTGTAAACATGTGTCGGTAGGCAATAGGATAAATATTTCCGGCTCCTCGGGCTGGTGCGAATATTTCAATGTCCGTATGTGCCAAACCGTTGGTTTATGACACACCTATACGCGTCTCTCGATCGCGGCGCTCACTCGAAAACTATAGCCTAACCTAAAACCAATCCATCATGCGTTCATTATTCGATATGATGGCGACATATTTCAAATTTGCGAACGTGTCGGATCGGTTGTGGGGTTGGACTAAATTTTTACGAGCGAGCGGAGCGAGCGAGCAACGGTCACAATTTCCAAGCTATACATATACCATATATTGTCTTGCATATATTTCGTGCTTGTACCTAATTTTGTCAGCCATTTCGGACATCACGTTGCACTGTACTATGAGGAAACGTTACTAATTATGTGAAACTATTGGTAAACCGTAAACATTTGTCAGAAGGCAATAGGATAAAGACTTCCTGCTCCTCGGGCTGGTGCGAATATTTCAATGTCCGTATGTGCCAAACCGTTGGTTTGTGACACACCTTTACGCGTCTATCGTTCGCTGCGCTCGCACGAAAGCTATAGCCTAACCTAAAACCAATCCATCTTCCGTTCATTATTCGATATGGTGGTGACATGTTTCAAATTTGCGAACGTGTGGGATCGGTTGTGAGGTTGGACAAGATTTTTACGAGCGAGCGGAGCGAGCGAGCAACGGTCACAATTTCCAAGCTATACATATAACTTATATTCCCTTCCATATATATCGTGTTATTACCTAATTTTGTCAGCCATTTCGGACATCACATTGCACTGTACTATGAGGAAGGAGTACTATTTATGTGAAACTATTCATAAACTGTAAACATGTGTCGGTAGGCAATAGGATAAATACTTCCGGCTCCTCGGGCTGGTGCGAATATTTCAATGTCCGTATGTGCCAAACCGTTGGTTTATGACACACCTATACGCGTCTCTCGCTCGCTGCGCTCGCTCGAAAACTATAGCCTAACCTAAAACCAATCCATCTTGCGTTCATTATTCGATATGATGGCGACATATTTCAAATTTGCGAACGTGTCGGATCGGTTGTGGGGTTGGACTAGATTTTTACGAGCGAGCGGAGCGAGCGAGCAACGGTCACAATTTCCAAGCTATACATATACCATATATTGTCTTGCATATATTTCGTGCTTGTACCTAATTTTGTCAGCCATTTCGGACATCACGTTGCACTGTACTATGAGGAAGCGGTACTAATTATGTGAAACTATTGGTAAACCGTAAACATTTGTCAGAAGGCAATAGGATAAAGACTTCCGGCTCCTCGGGCTGTTGCGAATATATCAATGTCCGTCTGTGCCAAACCGATGGTTTGTGACACACCTTTACGCGTCTCTCGTTCGCTGCGCTCGCACGAAAGCTATAGCCTAACCTAAAACCAATCCATCTTCCTTTCATTATTCGATATGGTGGCGACATATTTCAAATTTGCGAACGTGTGGGTTCGGTTGTGAGGTTGGACAAGATTTTTACGAGCGAGCGGAGCGAGCGAGCAACGGTCACAATTTCCAAGCTATACATATACCTTATATTCCCTTCCATATATATCGTGTTATTACCTAATTTTGTCAGCCATTTCGGACATCACATTGCACTGTACTATGAGGAAGGAGTACTATTTATGTGAAACTATTCATAAACTGTAAACATGTGTCAGTAGGCAATAGGATAAATACTTCCGGCTCCTCGGGCTGGTGCGAATATTTCAATGTCCGTATGTGCCAAACCGTTGGTTTATGACACACCTATACGCGTCTCTCGCTCGCTGCGCTCGCTCGAAAACTATAGCCTAACCTAAAACCAATCCATCTTGCGTTCATTATTCGATATGATGGCGACATATTTCAAATTTGCGAACGTGTCGGATCGGTTGTGGGGTTGGACTAGATTTTTACGAGCGAGCGGAGCGAGCGAGC
The DNA here is from genome assembly GCF_024516045.1 of Bombus affinis. Lineage (NCBI taxonomy): Eukaryota > Metazoa > Arthropoda > Insecta > Hymenoptera > Apidae > Bombus > Bombus affinis. The sequence continues at coordinate 156,576 of NW_026108949.1, read as the reverse complement.
AACGGTCACAATTTCCAAGCTATACATATACCATATATTGTCTTGCATATATTTCGTGCTTGTACCTAATTTTGTCAGCCGTTTCGGACATCACGTTGCACTGTACTATGAGGAAACGTTACTAATTATGTGAAACTATTGGTAAACCGTAAACATTTGTCAGAAGGCAATAGGATAAAGACTTCCGGCTCCTCGGGCAGGTGCGAATATTTCAATGTCCGTATGTGCCAAACCGTTGGTTTGTGACACACATTTACGCGTCTATCGTTCGCTGCGCTCGCACGAAAGCTATAGCCTAACCTAAAACCAATCCATCTTCCGTTCATTATTCGATATGGTGGCGACATATTTCAAATTTGCGAACGTGTCGGATCGGTTGTGAGGGTGGACTAGATTTTTTCGAGCCAGCGGAGCGAGCGAGCAACGATCACAATTTCCAACCTATACATACACCTTATATTGCCTTGCATATATGTCGTGTTATTACCTAATTTTGTCAGCCATTTCGGACATCACATTGCATTGTACTATGAGGAAACGGTACTAATTATGTGAAACTATTGGTAAACCGTAAACATTTGTCAGAAGGCAATAGGATAAAGACTTCCGGCTCCTCGGGCTGGTGCGAATATTTCAATGTCCGTATGTGCCAAACCGTTGGTTTATGACACACCTATACGCGTCTCTCGCTCGCTGCGCTCGCTCGAAAACTATAGCCTAACCTAAAACCAATCCATCTTGCGTTCATTATTCGATATGATGGCGACATATTTCAAATTTGCGAACGTGTCGGATCGGTTGTGGGGTTGGACTAGATTTTTACGAGCGAGCGGAGCGAGCGAGCAACGGTCACAATTTCCAAGCTATACATATACCATATATTGTCTTGCATATATTTCGTGCTTGTACCTAATTTTGTCAGCCATTTCGGACATCACATTGCATTGTACTATGTGGAAATAGTACTATTTATGTGAAACTATTCATAAACTGTAAACATGTGTCGGTAGGCAATAGGATAAATACTTCCGGCTCCTCGGGCTGGTGCGAATATTTCAATGTCCGTATGTGCCAAACCGTTGGTTTGTGACACACCTTTACGCGTCTATCGTTCGCTGCGCTCGCACGAAAGCTATAGCCTAACCTGAAACCAATCCATCTTCCGTTCATTATTCGATATGGTGGCGACATATTTCAAATTTGCGAACGTGTGGGATCGGTTGTGAGGTTGGACTAGATTATTACGAGCGAGCGGAGCGAGCGAGCGACGGTCACAATTTCCAAGCTATACATATACCTTATATTGCCTTCCATATATTTCGTGTTATTACCTAATTTTGTCAGCCATTTCGGACATCACATTGCACTGTACTATGAGGAAATAGTACTATTTATGTGAAACTATTGAAAACTGTAGACATGTGTCGGTAGGCAATAGGATAAATACTTCCGGCTCCTCGGGCTGGTGCGAATATTTCAATGTCCGTATGTGCCAAACCGTTGGTTTATGACACACCTATACGCGTCTCTCGCTCGCTGCGCACGCTCGAAAACTATAGCCTAACCTAAAACCTATCCATCTTGCGTTCATTATTCGATATGATGGCGACATATTTCAAATTTGCGAACGTGTCGGATCGGTTGTGGGGTTGGACTAGATTTTTACGAGCGAGCGGAGCGAGCGAGCAACGGTCACAATTTCCAAGCTATACATATACCATATATTGTCTTGCATATATTTCGTGCTTGTACCTAATTTTGTCAGCCGTTTCGGACATCACGTTGCACTGTACTATGAGGAAACGTTACTAATTATGTGAAACTATTGGTAAACCGTAAACATTTGTCAGAAGGCAATAGGATAAAGACTTCCGGCTCCTCGGGCAGGTGCGAATATTTCAATGTCCGTATGTGCCAAACCGTTGGTTTGTGACACACATTTACGCGTCTATCGTTCGCTGCGCTCGCACGAAAGCTATAGCCTAACCTAAAACCAATCCATCTTCCGTTCATTATTCGATATGGTGGCGACATATTTCAAATTTGCGAACGTGTCGGATCGGTTGTGAGGGTGGACTAGATTTTTTCGAGCCAGCGGAGCGAGCGAGCAACGATCACAATTTCCAACCTATACATACACCTTATATTGCCTTGCATATATGTCGTGTTATTACCTAATTTTGTCAGCCATTTCGGACATCACATTGCATTGTACTATGAGGAAACGGTACTAATTATGTGAAACTATTGGTAAACCGTAAACATTTGTCAGAAGGCAATAGGATAAAGACTTCCGGCTCCTCGGGCTGGTGCGAATATTTCAATGTCCGTATGTGCCAAACCGTTGGTTTATGACACACCTATACGCGTCTCTCGCTCGCTGCGCTCGCTCGAAAACTATAGCCTAACCTAAAACCAATCCATCTTGCGTTCATTATTCGATATGATGGCGACATATTTCAAATTTGCGAACGTGTCGGATCGGTTGTGGGGTTGGACTAGATTTTTACGAGCGAGCGGAGCGAGCGAGCAACGGTCACAATTTCCAAGCTATACATATACCATATATTGTCTTGCATATATTTCGTGCTTGTACCTAATTTTGTCAGCCATTTCGGACATCACATTGCATTGTACTATGTGGAAATAGTACTATATATGTGAAACTATTCATAAACTGTAAACATGTGTCGGTAGGCAATAGGATAAATACTTCCGGCTCCTCGGGCTGGTGCGAATATTTCAATGTCCGTATGTGCCAAACCGTTGGTTTGTGACACACCTTTACGCGTCTATCGTTCGCTGCGCTCGCACGAAAGCTATAGCCTAACCTGAAACCAATCCATCTTCCGTTCATTATTCGATATGGTGGCGACATATTTCAAATTTGCGAACGTGTGGGATCGGTTGTGAGGTTGGACTAGATTTTTACGAGCGAGCGGAGCGAGCGAGCGACGGTCACAATTTCCAAGCTATACATATACCTTATATTGCCTTCCATATATTTCGTGTTATTACCTAATTTTGTCAGCCATTTCGGACATCACATTGCACTGTACTATGAGGAAATAGTACTATTTATGTGAAACTATTGAAAACTGTAGACATGTGTCGGTAGGCAATAGGATAAATACTTCCGGCTCCTCGGGCTGGTGCGAATATTTCAATGTCCGTATGTGCCAAACCGTTGGTTTATGACACACCTATACGCGTCCCTCGCTCGCTGCGCACGCTCGAAAACTATAGCCTAACCTAAAACCTATCCATCTTGCGTTCATTATTCGATATGATGGCGACATATTTCAAATTTGCGAACGTGTCGGATCGGTTGTGGGGTTGGACTAGATTTTTACGAGCGAGCGGAGCGAGCGAGCAACGGTCACAATTTCCAAGCTATACATATACCATATATTGTCTTGCATATATTTCGTGCTTGTACCTAATTTTGTCAGCCATTTCGGACATCACGTTGCACTGTACTATGAGGAAACGGTACTAATTATGTGAAACTGTTGGTAAACCGTAAACATTTGTCAGAAGGCAATAGGATAAAGACTTCCGGCTCCTCGGGCTGGTGCGAATATATCAATGTCCGTATGTGCCAAACCGATGGTTTGTGACACACCTTTACGCGTCTCTCGTTCGCTGCTCTCGCACGAAAGCTATAGCCTAACCTAAAACCAATCCATCTTCCGTTCATTATTCGATATGGTGGTGACATGTTTCAAATTTGCGAACGTGTGGGATCGGTTGTGAGGTTGGACAAGATTTTTACGAGCGAGCGGAGCGAGCGAGCAACGGTCACAATTTCCAAGCTATACATATAACTTATATTCCCTTCCATATATATCGTGTTATTACCTAATTTTGTCAGCCATTTCGGACATCACATTGCACTGTACTATGAGGAAGGAGTACTATTTATGTGAAACTATTCATAAACTGTAAACATGTGTCGGTAGGCAATAGGATAAATACTTCCGGCTCCTCGGGCTGTTGCGAATATTTCAATGTCCGTATGTGCCAAACCGTTGGTTTATGACACACCTTTACGCGTCTCTCGCTCGCGGCGCACGCTCGAAAACTATAGCCTAACCTAAAACCAATCCATCTTGCGCTCATTATTCGATATGATGGCGACATATTTCAAATTTGCGAACGTGTCGGATCGGTTGTGAGGTTGGACTAGATTTTTTCGAGCGAGCGGAGCGAGCGAGCAACGGTAACAATTTCCAAGCTATACATATACCTTATATTGCCTTCCATATATTTCGTGTTATTACCTAATTTTGTCAGCCATTTCGGACATCACATTGCACTGTACTATGAGGAAATAGTACTATTTATGTGAAACTATTCATAAACTGTAAACATGTGTCGGTAGGCAATAGGATAAATACTTCCGGCTCCTTGGGCTGGTGCGAATATTTCAATGTCCGTATGTGCCAAACCGTTGGTTTATGACACACCTATAGCGTCTCTCGATCGCGGCGCTCGCTCGAAAACTATAGCCTAACCTAAAACCAATCCATCTTGCGTTCATTATTCGATATGATGGCGACATGTTTTAAATTTGCGAACGTGTCGGATCGTTTGTGGGGGTTGGACTAGATTTTTACGAGCGAGCGGAGCGAGCGAGCAACGGTCACAATTTCCAAGCTATACATATACCATATATTGTCTTGCATATATTTCGTGCTTGTACCTAATTTTGTCAGCCATTTCGGACATCACGTTGCACTGTACTATGAGAAAACGTTACTAATTATGTGAAACTATTGGTAAACCGTAAACATTTGTCAGAAGGCAATAGGATAAAGACTTCCTGCTCCTCGGGCTGGTGCAAATATTTCAACGTCCGTATGTGCCAAACCGTTGGTTTGTGACACACCCTTACGCGTCTATCGTTCGCTGCGCTCGCACGAAAGCTATAGCCTAACCTAAAACCAATCCATCTTCCGTTCATTATTCGATATGGTGGTGACATGTTTCAAATTTGCGAACGTGTGGGATCGGTTGTGAGGTTGGACAAGATTTTACGAGCGAGCGGAGCGAGCGAGCAACGGTCACAATTTCCAAGCTATACATATACCATATATTGTCTTGCATATATTTCGTGCTTGTACCTAATTTTGTCAGCCATTTCGGGACATCACATTGCATTGTACTATGTGGAAATAGTACTATTTATGTGAAACTATTCATAAACTGTAAACATGTGTCGGTAGGCAATAGGATAAATACTTCCGGCTCCTCGGGCTGGTGCGAATATTTCAATGTCCGTATGTGCCAAACCGTTGGTTTATGACACACCTATACGCGTCTCTCGATCGCGGCGCTCGCTCGAAAACTATAGCCTAACCTAAAACCAATCCATCATGCGTTCATTATTCGATATGATGGCGACATATTTCAAATTTGCGAACGTGTCGGATCGGTTGTGGGGTTGGACTAAATTTTTACGAGCGAGCGGAGCGAGCGAGCAACGGTCACAATTTCCAAGCTATACATATACCATATATTGTCTTGCATATATTTCGTGCTTGTACCTAATTTTGTCAGCCATTTCGGACATCACGTTGCACTGTACTATGAGGAAACGGTACTAATTATGTGAAACTGTTGGTAAACCGTAAACATTTGTCAGAAGGCAATAGGATAAAGACTTCCGGCTCCTCGGGCTGGTGCGAATATATCAATGTCCGTATGTGCCAAACCGATGGTTTGTGACACACCTTTTACGCGTCTCTCGTTCGCTGCTCTCGCACGAAAGCTATAGCCTAACCTAAAACCAATCCATCTTCCGTTCATTATTCGATATGGTGGTGACATGTTTCAAATTTGCGAACGTGTGGGATCGGTTGTGAGGTTGGACAAGATTTTTACGAGCGAGCGGAGCGAGCGAGCAACGGTCACAATTTCCAAGCTATACATATAACTTATATTCCCTTCCATATATATCGTGTTATTACCTAATTTTGTCAGCCATTTCGGACATCACATTGCACTGTACTATGAGGAAGGAGTACTATTTATGTGAAACTCTTCATAAACTGTAAACATGTGTCGGTAGGCAATAGGATAAATACTTCCGGCTCCTCGGGCTGTTGCGAATATTTCAATGTCCGTATGTGCCAAACCGTTGGTTTATGACACACCTTTACGCGTCTCTCGCTCGCGGCGCTCGCTCGAAAACTATAGCCTAACCTAAAACCAATCCATCTTGCGTTCATTATTCGATATGGTGGCGACATATTTCACATTTGCGAACGTGTGGGATCGGTTGTGGGGTTGGACTAGATTTTTACGAGCGAGCGGAGCGAGCGAGCAACGGTCACAATTTCCAAGCTATACATATACCTTATATTGCCTTCCATATATTTCGTGTTATTACCTAATTTTGTCAGCCATTTCGGACATCACATTGCACTGTACTATGAGGAAGGAGTACTATTTATGTGAAACTATTCATAAACTGTAAACATGTGTCGGTAGGCAATAGGATAAATACTTCCGGATCCTCGGGCTGTTGCGAATATTTCAATGTCCGTATGTGGCAAACCGTTGGTTTATGACACACCTTTACGCGTCTCTCGCTCGCGGCGCTCGCTCGAAAACTATAGCCTAACCTAAAACCAATCCATCTTGCGTTCATTATTCGATATGATGGCGACATGTTTCAAATTTGCGAACGTGTCGGATCGGTTGTGGGGTTGGACTAGATTTTTACGAGCGAGCGGAGCGAGCGAGCAACGGTCACACTTTCCAAGCTATACATATACCATATATTGTCTTCCATATATTTCGTGCTTGTACCTAATTTTGTCAGCCATTTCGGACATCACGTTGCACTGTACTATGAGGAAAAGGTACTAATTATGTGAAAACTATTGGTAAACCGTAAACATTTGTCAGAAGGCAATAGGATAAAGACTTCCGGCTCCTCGGGCTGGTGCGAATATATCAATGTCCGTATGTGCCAAACCGATGGTTTGTGACACACCTTTACGCGTCTCTCGTTCGCTGCGCTCGCACGAAAGCTATAGCCTAACCTAAAACCAATCCACCTTCCGTTCATTATTCGATATGGTGGCGACATATTTCAAATTTGCGAACGTGTGGGATCGGTTGTGAGGTTGGACTAGATTTTTACGAGCGAGCGGACCGAGCGAGCAACGGTCACAATTTCCAAGCTATACATATACCTTATATTGCCTTCCATATATTTCGTGTTATTACCTAATTTTGTCAGCCATTTCGGACATCACGTTGCACTGTACTATGAGGAAACGGTACTAATTATGTGAAACTATTGGTAAACCGTAAACATGTGTCGGTAGGCAATAGGATAAATACTTCCGGATCCTCGGGCTGTTGCGAATATTTCAATGTCCGTATGTGGCAAACCGTTGGTTTATGACACACCTTTACGCGTCTCTCGCTCGCGGCGCACGCTCGAAAACTATAGCCTAACCTAAAACCAATCCATCTTGCGCTCATTATTCGATATGGTGGCGAGATATTTCAAATTTGCGAACGTGTGGGATCGGTTGTGGGGTTGGACTAGATTTTTACGAGCGAGCGGAGCGAGCGAGCAACGGTCACAATTTCCAAGCTATACATATACCATATATTGTCTTGCATATATTTCGTGCTTGTACCTAATTTTGTCAGCCATTTCGGACATCACGTTGCACTGTACTATGAGCAAACGGTACTAATTATGTGAAACTATTGGTAAACCGTAAACATTTGTCAGAAGGCAATAGGATAAAGACTTCCGGCTCCTCGGGCTGGTACGAATATATCAATGTCCGTATGTGCCAAACCGATGGTTTGTGACACACCTTTACGCGTCTCTCGTTCGCTGCGCTCGCACGAAAGCTATAGCCTAACCTAAAACCAATCCACCTTCCGTTCATTATTCGATATGGTGGCGACATATTTCAAATTTGCGAACGTGTGGGATCGGTTGTGAGGTTGGACTAGATTTTTACGAGCGAGCGGAGCGAGCGAGCAACGGTCACAATTTCCAAGCTATACATATACCTTATATTGCCTTCCATATATTTCGTGTTATTACCTAATTTTGTCAGCCATTTCGGACATCACATTGCACTGTACTATGAGGAAATAGTACTATTTATGTGAAACTATTCATAAACTGTAAACATGTGTCGGTAGGCAATAGGATAAATACTTCCGGCTCCTCGGGCTGGTGCGAATATTTCAATGTCCGTATGTGCCAAACCGTTGGTTTATGACACACCTATACGCGTCTCTCGCTCGCGGCGCTCGCTCGAAAACTATAGCCTAACCTAAAACCAATCCATCTTGCGTTCATTATTCGATATGATGGCGACATGTTTCAAATTTGCGAACGTGTCGGATCGGTTGTGGGGTTGGACTAGATTTTTACGAGCGAGCGGAGCGAGCGAGCAACGGTCACACTTTCCAAGCTATACATATACCATATATTGTCTTCCATATATTTCGTGCTTGTACCTAATTTTGTCAGCCATTTCGGACATCACGTTGCACTGTACTATGAGGAAACGGTACTAATTATGTGAAACTATTGGTAAACCGTAAACATTTGTCAGAAGGCAATAGGATAAAGACTTCCGGCTCCTCGGGCTGGTGAGAATATTTCAATGTCCGTATGTGCCAAACCGTTGGTTTATGACACACCTATACGCGTCTCTCGCTCGCGGCGCTCGCTCGAAAACTATAGCCTAACCTAAAACCAATCCATCTTGCGTTCATTATTCGATATGGTGGCGACATATTTCAAATTTGCGAACGTGTGGGATCGGTTGTGGGGTTGGACTCGATTTTTACGAGCGAGCGGAGCGAGCGAGCAACGGTCACAATTTCCAAGCTATACATATACCTTATATTGCCTTCCATATATTTCGTGTTATTACCTAATTTTGTCAGCCATTTCGGACATCACATTGCACTGTACTATGAGGAAATAGTACTATTTATGTGAAACTATTCATAAACTGTAAACATGTGTCGGCAGGCAATAGGATAAATACTTCCGGCTCCTCGGGCTGGTGCGAATATTTCAATGTCCGTATGTGCCAAACCGTTGGTTTATGACACACCTATACGCATCTCTCGCTCGCGGCGCTCGCTCGAAAACTATAGCCTAACCTAAAACCAATCCATCTTGCGTTCATTATTCGATATGGTGGCAACATATTTCACATTTGCGAACGTGTGGGATCGGTTGTGGGGTTGGACTAGATTTTTACGAGCGAGCGGAGCGAGCGAGCAACGGTCACAATTTCCAAGCTATACATATACCTTATATTGCCTTCCATATATTTCGTGTTATTACCTAATTTTGTCAGCCATTTCGGACATCACATTGCACTGTACTATGAGGAAGGAGTACTATTTATGTGAAACTATTCATAAACTGTAAACATGTGTCGGTAGGCAATAGGATAAATACTTCCGGATCCTCGGGCTGTTGCGAATATTTCAATGTCCGTATGTGGCAAACCGTTGGTTTATGACACAGCTTTACGCGTCTCTCGCTCGCGACGCACGCTCGAAAACTATAGCCTAACCTAAAACCAATCCATCTTGCGCTCATTATTCGATATGGTGGCGAGATATTTCAAATTTGCGAACGTTTGGGATCGGTTGTGGGGTTGGACTAGATTTTTACGAGCGAGCGGAGCGAGCGAGCAACGGTCACAATTTCCAAGCTATACATATACCATATATTGTCTTGCATATATTTCGTGCTTGTACCTAATTTTGTCAGCCATTTCGGACATCACGTTGCACTGTACTATGAGGAAACGGTACTAATTATGTGAAACTATTGGTAAACCGTAAACATTTGTCAGAAGGCAATAGGATAAAGACTTCCGGCTCCTCGGGCTGGTGCGAATATATCAATGTCCGTATGTGCCAAACCGATGGTTTGTGACACACCTTTACGCGTCTCTCGTTCGCTGCGCTCGCACGAAAGCTATAGCCTAACCTAAAACCAATCCACCTTCCGTTCATTATTCGATATGGTGGCGACATATTTCAAATTTGCGAACGTGTGGGATCGGTTGTGAGGTTGGACTAGATTTTTACGAGCGAGCGGAGCGAGCGAGCAACGGTCACAATTTCCAAGCTATACATATACCTTATATTGCCTTCCATATATTTCGTGTTATTACCTAATTTTGTCAGCCATTTCGGACATCACATTGCACTGTACTATGAGGAAATAGTACTATTTATGTGAAACTATTAATAAACTGTAAACATGTGTCGGTAGGCAATAGGATAAATACTTCCGGCTCCTCGGGCTGGTGCGAATATTTCAATGTCCGTATGTGCCAAACCGTTGGTTTATGACACACCTATACGCGTCTCTCGCTCGCGGCGCTCGCTCGAAAACTATAGCCTAACATAAAACCAATCCATCTTGCGTTCATTATTCGATATGGTGGCGACATATTTCAAATTCGCGAACGTGTGGGATCGGTTGTGAGGTTGGACTAGATTTTTACGAGCGAGCGGAGCGAGCGAGCAACGGTCACAATTTCCAAGCTATACATATACCTTATATTGCCTTCCATATATTTCGTGTTATTACCTAATTTTGTCAGCCATTTCGGACATCACGTTGCACTGTACTATGAGGAAACGGTACTAATTATGTGAAACTATTGGTAAACCGTAAACATGCGTCGGTAGGCAATAGGATAAATACTTCCGGATCCTCGGGCTGTTGCGAATATGTCAATGTCCGTATGTGGCAAACCGTTGGTTTATGACACACCTTTACGCGTCTCTCGCTCGCGGCGCACGCTCGAAAACTATAGCCTAACCTAAAACCAATCCATCTTGCGCTCATTATTCGATATGGTGGCGAGATATTTCAAATTTGCGAACGTGTGGGATCGGTTGTGGGGTTGGACTAGATTTTTACGAGCGAGCGGAGCGAGCGAGCAACGGTCACAATTTCCAAGCTATACATATACCATATATTGTCTTGCATATATTTCGTGCTTGTACCTAATTTTGTCAGCCATTTCGGACATCACGTTGCACTGTACTATGAGGAAACGGTACTAATTATGTGAAACTATTGGTAAACCGTAAACATTTGTCAGAAGGCAATAGGATAAAGACTTCCGGCTCCTCGGGCTGGTGCGAATATATCAATGTCCGTATGTGCCAAACCGATGGTTTGTGACACACCTTTACGCGTCTCTCGTTCGCTGCGCTCGCACGAAAGCTATAGCCTAACCTAAAACCAATCCACCTTCCGTTCATTATTCGATATGGTGGCGACATATTTCAAATTTGCGAACGTGTGGGATCGGTTGTGAGGTTGGACTAGATTTTTACGAGCGAGCGGAGCGAGCGAGCAACGGTCACAATTTCCAAGCTATACATATACCTTATATTGCCTTCCATATATTTCGTGTTATTACCTAATTTTGTCAGCCATTTCGGACATCACGTTGCACTGTACTATGAGGAAACGGTACTAATTATGTGAAACTATTGGTAAACCGTAAACATGTGTCGGTAGGCAATAGGATAAATACTTCCGGATCCTCGGGCTGTTGCGAATATTTCAATGTCCGTATGTGGCAAACCGTTGGTTTATGAGACTCCTTTACGCGTCTCTCGCTCGCGGCGCACGCTCGAAAACTATAGCCTAACCTAAAACCAATCCATCTTGCGCTCATTATTCGATATGGTGGCGAGATATTTCAAATTTGCGAACGTGTGGGATCGGTTGTGGGGTTGGACTAGATTTTTACGAGCGAGCGGTGCGAGCGAGCAACGGTCACAATTTCCAAGCTATACATATACCATATATTGTCTTGCATATATTTCGTGCTTGTACCTAATTTTGTCAGCCATTTCGGACATCACGTTGCACTGTACTATGAGGAAACGGTACTAATTATGTGAAACTATTGGTAAACCGTAAACATTTGTCAGAAGGCAATAGGATAAAGACTTCCGGCTCCTCGGGCTGGTGCGAATATATCAATGTCCGTATGTGCCAAACCGATGGTTTGTGACACACCTTTACGCGTCTCTCGTTCGCTGCGCTCGCACGAAAGCTATAGCCTAACCTAAAACCAATCCACCTTCCGTTCATTATTCGATATGGTGGCGACATATTTCAAATTTGCGAACGTGTGGGATCGGTTGTGAGGTTGGACTAGATTTTTACGAGCGAGCGGAGCGAGCGAGCAACGGTCACAATTTCCAAGCTATACATATACCTTATATTGCCTTCCATATATTTCGTGTTATTACCTAATTTTGTCAGCCATTTCGGACATCACATTGCACTGTACTATGAGGAAATAGTACTATTTATGTGAAACTATTCATAAACTGTAAACATGTGTCGGTAGGCAATAGGATAAATACTTCCGGCTCCTCGGGCTGGTGCGAATATTTCAATGTCCGTATGTGCCAAACCGTTGGTTTATGACACACCTATACGCGTCTCTCGCTCGCGGCGCTCGCTCGAAAACTATAGCCTAACCTAAAACCAATCCATCTTGCGTTCATTATTCGATATGATGGCGACATGTTTCAAATTTGCGAACGTGTCGGATAGGTTGTGGGGTTGGACTAGATTTTTACGAGCGAGCGGAGCGAGCGAGCAACGGTCACACTTTCCAAGCTATACATATACCATATATTGTCTTCCATATATTTCGAGCTTGTACCTAATTTTGTCAGCCATTTCGGACATCACGTTGCACTGTACTATGAGGAAACGGCACTAATTATGTGAAACTATTGGTAAACCGTAAACATTTGTCAGAAGGCAATAGGATAAAGACTTCCGTCTCCTCGGGCTGGTGCGAATATATCAATGTCCGTATGTGCCAAACCGATGGTTTGTGACACACCTTTACGCGTCTCTCGTTCGCTGCGCTCGCACGAAAGCTATAGCCTAACCTAAAACAAATCCACCTTCCGTTCATTATTCGATATGGTGGCGAAATATTTCAAATTTGCGAACGTGTGGGATCGGTTGTGAGGTTGGACTAGATTTTTACGAGCGAGCGGAGCGAGCGAGCAACGGTCACAATTTCCAAGCTATACATATACCTTATATTGCCTTCCATATATTTCGTGTTATTACCTAATTTTGTCAGCCATTTCGGACATCACATTGCACTGTACTATGAGGAAATAGTACTATTTATGTGAAACTATTCATAAACTGTAAACATGTGTCGGTAGGCAATAGGATAAATACTTCCGGCTCCTCGGGCTGGTGCGAATATTTCAATGTCCGTATGTGCCAAACCGTTGGTTTATGACACACCTTTACGCGTCTCTCGCTCGCGGCGCTCGCTCGAAAACTATAGCCTAACCTAAAACCAATCCATCTTGCGTTCATTATTCGATATGATGGCGACATATTTCAAATTTGCGAACGTGTCGGATCGGTTGTGAGGTTGGAATAGATTTTTTCGAGCGAGCGGAGCGAGCGAGCAACGGTCACAATTTCCAAGCTATACATATACCATATATTGTCTTGCATATATTTCGTGCTTGTACCTAATTTTGTCAGCCATTTCGGACATCACGTTGCACTGTACTATGAGGAAACGGTACTAATTATGTGAAACTATTGGTAAACCGTAAACATTTGTCAGAAGGCAATAGGATAAAGACTTCCGGCTCCTCGGGCTGGTGCGAATATTTCAATGTCCGTATGTGTCAAACCGTTGGTTTGTGACACACCTTTACGCGTCTCTCGTTCGCTGCGCTCGCACGAAAGCTATAGCCTAACCTAGAACCAATCCATCTTCCGTTCATTATTCGATATGGTGGCGACATATTTCAAATTTGCGAACGTGTCGGATCGGTTGTGAGGGTGGACTAGATTTTTTCGAGCGAGCGGAGCGAGCGAGCAACGATCACAATTTCCAACCCATACATACACCTTATATTGCCTTGCATATATGTCGTGTTATTACCTAATTTTGTCAGCCATTTCGGACATCACATTGCATTGTACTATGTGGAAATAGTACTATTTATGTGAAACTATTCATAAACTGTAAACATGTGTCGGTAGGCAATAGGATAAATACTTCCGCCTCCTCGGGCTGGTGCGAATATTTCAATGTCCGTATGTGCCAAACCGTTGGATTGTGACACACCTATACGCGTCTCTCGCTCGCGGCGCTCGCTCGAAAACTATAGCCTAACCTAAAACCAATCCATCTTGCGTTCATTATTCGATATGGTGGCGACATGTTTCAAATTTGCGAACGTTTCGGATCGGTTGTGGGGTTGGACTAGATTTTTACGAGCGAGCGGAGCGAGCGAGCAACGGTCACAATTTCCAAGCTATACATATACCTTATATTGCCTTCCATATATTTCGTGTTATTACCTAATTTCGTCAGCCATTTCGGACATCACATTGCACTGTACTATGAGGAAATAGTACTATTTATGTGAAACTATTCATAAACTGTAGACATGTGTCGGTAGGCAATAGGATAAATACTTCCGGCTCCTCGGGCTGGTGCGAATATTTCAATGTCCGTATGTGCCAAACCGTTGGTTTATGACACACCTATACGCGTCTCTCGCTCGCTGCGCACGCTCGAAAACTATAGCCTATCCTAAAACCAATCCATCTTGCGTTCATTATTCGATATGATGGCGACATATTTCAAATTTGCGAACGTGTCGGATCGGTTGTGGGGTTGGACTAGATTTTTACGAGCGAGCGGAGCGAGGGAGCAACGGTCACAATTTCCAAGCTATACATATACCATATATTGTCTTGCATATATTTCGTGCTTGTACCTAATTTTGTCAGCCATTTCGGACATCACATTGCACTGTACTATGAGGAAATAGTACTATTTATGTGAAACTATTCATAAACTGTAGACATGTGTCGGTAGGCAATAGGATAAATACTTCCGGCTCCTCGGGCTGGTGCGAATATTTCAATGTCCGTATGTGCCAAACCGTTGGTTTATGACACACCTATACGCGTCTCTCGCTCGCTGCGCACGCTCGAAAACTATAGCCTAACCTAAAACACCAATCCATCTTGCGTTCATTATTCGATATGATGGCGACATATTTCAAATTTGCGAACGTGTCGGATCGGTTGTGGGGTTGGACTAGATTTTTACGAGCGAGCGGAGCGAGCGAACAACGGTCACAATTTCCAAGCTATACATATACCATATACTGTCTTGCATATATTTCGTGCTTGTACCTAATTTTGTCAGCCATTTCGGACATCACGTTGCACTGTACTATGAGGAAGCGGTACTAATTATGTGAAACTATTGGTAAACCGTAAACATTTGTCAGAAGGCAATAGGATAAAGACTTCCGGCTCCTCGGGCTGGTGCGAATATATCAATGTCCGTCTGTGCCAAACCGATGGTTTGTGACACACCTTTACGCGTCTCTCGTTCGCTGCGCTCGCACGAAAGCTATAGCCTAACCTAAAACCAATCCATCTTCCTTTCATTATTCGATATGGTGGCGACATATTTCAAATTTGCGAACGTGTGGGTTCGGTTGTGAGGTTGGACAAGATTTTTACGAGCGAGCGGAGCGAGCGAGCAACGGTCACAATTTCCAAGCTATACATATACCTTATATTCCCTTCCATATATATCGTGTTATTACCTAATTTTGTCAGCCATTTCGGACATCACATTGCACTGTACTATGAGGAAATAGTACTATTTATGTGAAACTATTCATAAACTGTAGACATGTGTCGGTAGGCAATAGGATAAATACTTCCGGCTCCTCGGGCTGGTGCGAATATTTCAATGTCCGTATGTGCCAAACCGTTGGTTTATGACACACCTATACGCGTCTCTCGCTCGCTGCGCACGCTCGAAAACTATAGCCTAATCTAAAACCAATCCATCTTGCGTTCATTATTCGATATGATGGCGACATATTTCAAATTTGCGAACGTGTCGGATCGGTTGTGGGGTTGGACTAGATTTTTACGAGCGAGCGGAGCGAGCGAGCAACGGTCACAATTTCCAAGCTATACATATACCATATATTGTCTTGCATATATTTCGTGCTTGTACCTAATTTTGTCAGCCATTTCGGACATCACGTTGCACTGTACTATGAGGAAGCGGTACTAATTATGTGAAACTATTGGTAAACCGTAAACATTTGTCAGAAGGCAATAGGATAAAGACTTCCGGCTCCTCGGGCTGGTGCGAATATATCAATGTCCGTCTGTGCCAAACCGATGGTTTGTGACACACCTTTACGCGTCTCTCGTTCGCTGCGCTCGCACGAAAGCTATAGCCTAACCTAAAACCAATCCATCTTCCTTTCATTATTCGATATGGTGGCGACATATTTCAAATTTGCGAACGTGTCGGATCGGTTGTGAGGGTGGACTAGATTTTTTCGAGCCAGCGGAGCGAGCGAGCAACGATCACAATTTCCAACCTATACATACACCTTATATTGCCTTGCATATATGTCGTGTTATTACCTAATTTTGTCAGCCATTTCGGACATCACATTGCATTGTACTATGAGGAAACGGTACTAATTATGTGAAACTATTGGTAAACCGTAAACATTTGTCAGAAGGCAATAGGATAAAGACTTCCGGCTCCTCGGGCTGGTGCGAATATTTCAATGTCCGTATGTGCCAAACCGTTGGTTTATGACACACCTATACGCGTCTCTCGCTCGCTGCGCTCGCTCGAAAACTATAGCCTAACCTAAAACCAATCCATCTTGCGTTCATTATTCGATATGATGGCGACATATTTCAAATTTGCGAACGTGTCGGATCGGTTGTGGGGTTGGACTAGATTTTTACGAGCGAGCGGAGCGAGCGAGCAACGGTCACAATTTCCAAGCTATACATATACCATATATTGTCTTGCATATATTTCGTGCTTGTACCTAATTTTGTCAGCCGTTTCGGACATCACGTTGCACTGTACTATGAGGAAACGTTACTAATTATGTGAAACTATTGGTAAACCGTAAACATTTGTCAGAAGGCAATAGGATAAAGACTTCCGGCTCCTCGGGCAGGTGCGAATATTTCAATGTCCGTATGTGCCAAACCGTTGGTTTGTGACACACATTTACGCGTCTATCGTTCGCTGCGCTCGCACGAAAGCTATAGCCTAACCTGAAACCAATCCATCTTCCGTTCATTATTCGATATGGTGGCGACATATTTCAAATTTGCGAACGTGTGGGATCGGTTGTGAGGTTGGACTAGATTTTTACGAGCGAGCGGAGCGAGCGAGCGACGGTCACAATTTCCAAGCTATACATATACCTTATATTGCCTTCCATATATTTCGTGTTATTACCTAATTTTGTCAGCCATTTCGGACATCACATTGCACTGTACTATGAGGAAATAGTACTATTTATGTGAAACTATTGAAAACTGTAGACATGTGTCGGTAGGCAATAGGATAAATACTTCCGGCTCCTCGGGCTGGTGCGAATATTTCAATGTCCGTATGTGCCAAACCGTTGGTTTATGACACACCTATACGCGTCTCTCGCTCGCTGCGCACGCTCGAAAACTATAGCCTAACCTAAAACCTATCCATCTTGCGTTCATTATTCGATATGATGGCGACATATTTCAAATTTGCGAACGTGTCGGATCGGTTGTGGGGTTGGACTAGATTTTTACGAGCGAGCGGAGCGAGCGAGCAACGGTCACAATTTCCAAGCTATACATATACCATATATTGTCTTGCATATATTTCGTGCTTGTACCTAATTTTGTCAGCCATTTCGGACATCACGTTGCACTGTACTATGAGGAAACGGTACTAATTATGTGAAACTGTTGGTAAACCGTAAACATTTGTCAGAAGGCAATAGGATAAAGACTTCCGGCTCCTCGGGCTGGTGCGAATATATCAATGTCCGTATGTGCCAAACCGATGGTTTGTGACACACCTTTACGCGTCTCTCGTTCGCTGCTCTCGCACGAAAGCTATAGCCTAACCTAAAACCAATCCATCTTCCGTTCATTATTCGATATGGTGGTGACATGTTTCAAATTTGCGAACGTGTGGGATCGGTTGTGAGGTTGGACAAGATTTTTACGAGCGAGCGGAGCGAGCGAGCAACGGTCACAATTTCCAAGCTATACATATAACTTATATTCCCTTCCATATATATCGTGTTATTACCTAATTTTGTCAGCCATTTCGGACATCACATTGCACTGTACTATGAGGAAGGAGTACTATTTATGTGAAACTATTCATAAACTGTAAACATGTGTCGGTAGGCAATAGGATAAATACTTCCGGCTCCTCGGGCTGTTGCGAATATTTCAATGTCCGTATGTGCCAAACCGTTGGTTTATGACACACCTTTACGCGTCTCTCGCTCGCGGCGCACGCTCGAAAACTATATCCTAACCTAAAACCAATCCATCTTGCGCTCATTATTCGATATGATGGCGACATATTTCAAATTTGCGAACGTGTCGGATCGGTTGTGAGGTTGGACTAGATTTTTTCGAGCGAGCGGAGCGAGCGAGCAACGGTAACAATTTCCAAGCTATACATATACCTTATATTGCCTTCCATATATTTCGTGTTATTACCTAATTTTGTCAGCCATTTCGGACATCACATTGCACTGTACTATGAGGAAATAGTACTATTTATGTGAAACTATTCATAAACTGTAAACATGTGTCGGTAGGCAATAGGATAAATACTTCCGGCTCCTTGGGCTGGTGCGAATATTTCAATGTCCGTATGTGCCAAACCGTTGGTTTATGACACACCTATAGCGTCTCTCGATCGCGGCGCTCGCTCGAAAACTATAGCCTAACCTAAAACCAATCCATCTTGCGTTCATTATTCGATATGATGGCGACATGTTTTAAATTTGCGAACGTGTCGGATCGTTTGTGGGGTTGGACTAGATTTTTACGAGCGAGCGGAGCGAGCGAGCAACGGTCACAATTTCCAAGCTATACATATACCATATATTGTCTTGCATATATTTCGTGCTTGTACCTAATTTTGTCAGCCATTTCGGACATCACGTTGCACTATACTATGAGGAAACGTTACTAATTATGTGAAACTATTGGTAAACCGTAAACATTTGTCAGAAGGCAATAGGATAAAGACGTCCTGCTCCTCGGGCTGGTGCGAATATTTCAACGTCCGTATGTGCCAAACCGTTGGTTTGTGACACACCTTTACGCGTCTATCGTTCGCTGCGCTCGCACGAAAGCTATAGCCTAACCTAAAACCAATCCATCTTCCGTTCATTATTCGATATGGTGGTGACATGTTTCAAATTTGCGAACGTGTGGGATCGGTTGTGAGGTTGGACAAGATTTTTACGAGCGAGCGGAGCGAGCGAGCAACGGTCACAATTTCCAAGCTATACATATACCATATATTGTCTTGCATATATTTCGTGCTTGTACCTAATTTTGTCAGCCATTTCGGACATCACATTGCATTGTACTATGTGGAAATAGTACTATTTATGTGAAACTATTCATAAACTGTAAACATGTGTCGGTAGGCAATAGGATAAATATTTCCGGCTCCTCGGGCTGGTGCGAATATTTCAATGTCCGTATGTGCCAAACCGTTGGTTTATGACACACCTATACGCGTCTCTCGATCGCGGCGCTCACTCGAAAACTATAGCCTAACCTAAAACCAATCCATCATGCGTTCATTATTCGATATGATGGCGACATATTTCAAATTTGCGAACGTGTCGGATCGGTTGTGGGGTTGGACTAAATTTTTACGAGCGAGCGGAGCGAGCGAGCAACGGTCACAATTTCCAAGCTATACATATACCATATATTGTCTTGCATATATTTCGTGCTTGTACCTAATTTTGTCAGCCATTTCGGACATCACGTTGCACTGTACTATGAGGAAACGTTACTAATTAAGTGAAACTATTGGTAAACCGTAAACATTTGTCAGAAGGCAATAGGATAAAGACTTCCTGCTCCTCGGGCTGGTGCGAATATTTCAATGTCCGTATGTGCCAAACCGTTGGTTTGTGACACACCTTTACGCGTCTATCGTTCGCTGCGCTCGCACGAAAGCTATAGCCTAACCTAAAACCAATCCATCTTGCGTTCATTATTCGATATGATGGCGACATATTTCAAATTTGCGAACGTGTCGGATCGGTTGTGAGGTTGGAATAGATTTTTTCGAGCGAGCGGAGCGAGCGAGCAACGGTCACAATTTCCAAGCTATACATATACCATATATTGTCTTGCATATATTTCGTGCTTGTACCTAATTTTGTCAGCCATTTCGGACATCACGTTGCACTGTACTATGAGGAAACGGTACTAATTATGTGAAACTATTGGTAAACCGTAAACATTTGTCAGAAGGCAATAGGATAAAGACTTCCGGCTCCTCGGGCTGGTGCGAATATTTCAATGTCCGTATGTGTCAAACCGTTGGTTTGTGACACACCTTTACGCGTCTCTCGTTCGCTGCGCTCGCACGAAAGCTATAGCCTAACCTAGAACCAATCCATCTTCCGTTCATTATTCGATATGGTGGCGACATATTTCAAATTTGCGAACGTGTCGGATCGGTTGTGAGGGTGGACTAGATTTTTTCGAGCGAGCGGAGCGAGCGAGCAACGATCACAATTTCCAACCCATACATACACCTTATATTGCCTTGCATATATGTCGTGTTATTACCTAATTTTGTCAGCCATTTCGGACATCACATTGCATTGTACTATGTGGAAATAGTACTATTTATGTGAAACTATTCATAAACTGTAAACATGTGTCGGTAGGCAATAGGATAAATACTTCCGCCTCCTCGGGCTGGTGCGAATATTTCAATGTCCGTATGTGCCAAACCGTTGGTTTGTGACACACCTATACGCGTCTCTCGCTCGCGGCGCTCGCTCGAAAACTATAGCCTAACCTAAAACCAATCCATCTTGCGTTCATTATTCGATATGGTGGCGACATGTTTCAAATTTGCGAACGTTTCGGATCGGTTGTGGGGTTGGACTAGATTTTTACGAGCGAGCGGAGCGAGCGAGCAACGGTCACAATTTCCAAGCTATACATATACCTTATATTGCCTTCCATATATTTCGTGTTATTACCTAATTTCGTCAGCCATTTCGGACATCACATTGCACTGTACTATGAGGAAATAGTACTATTTATGTGAAACTATTCATAAACTGTAGACATGTGTCGGTAGGCAATAGGATAAATACTTCCGGCTCCTCGGGCTGGTGCGAATATTTCAATGTCCGTATGTGCCAAACCGTTGGTTTATGACACACCTATACGCGTCTCTCGCTCGCTGCGCACGCTCGAAAACTATAGCCTATCCTAAAACCAATCCATCTTGCGTTCATTATTCGATATGATGGCGACATATTTCAAATTTGCGAACGTGTCGGATCGGTTGTGGGGTTGGACTAGATTTTTACGAGCGAGCGGAGCGAGCGAGCAACGGTCACAATTTCCAAGCTATACATATACCATATATTGTCTTGCTTATATTTCGTGCTTGTACCTAATTTTGTCAGCCATTTCGGACATCACGTTGCACTGTACTATGAGGAAACGTTACTAATTATGTGAAACTATTGGTAAACCGTAAACATTTGTCAGAAGGCAATAGGATAAAGACTTCCGGCTCCTCGGGCTGGTGCGAATATTTCAATGTCCGTATGTGCCAAACCGTTGGTTTGTGACACACCTTTACGCGTCTATCGTTCGCTGCGCTCGCACGAAAGCTATAGCCTAACCTGAAACCAATCCATCTTCCGTTCATTATTCGATATGGTGGCGACATATTTCAAATTTGCGAACGTGTGGGATCGGTTGTGAGGTTGGACTAGATTTTTACGAGCGAGCGGAGCGAGCGAGCAACGGTCACAATTTCCAAGCTATACATATACCTTATATTGCCTTCCATATATTTCGTGTTATTACCTAATTTTGTCAGCCATTTCGGACATCACATTGCACTGTACTATGAGGAAATAGTACTATTTATGTGAAACTATTCATAAACTGTAGACATGTGTCGGTAAGCAATAGGATAAATACTTCCGGCTCCTCGGGCTGGTGCGAATATTTCAATGTCCGTATGTGCCAAACCGTTGGTTTATGACACACCTATACGCGTCTCTCGCTCGCTGCGCACGCTCGAAAACTATAGCCTAACCTAAAACCAATCCATCTTGCGTTCATTATTCGATATGATGGCGACATATTTCAAATTTGCGAACGTGTCGGATCGGTTGTGGGGTTGGACTAGATTTTTACGAGCGAGCGGAGCGAGGGAGCAACGGTCACAATTTCCAAGCTATACATATACCATATATTGTCTTGCATATATTTCGTGCTTGTACCTAATTTTGTCAGCCATTTCGGACATCACATTGCACTGTACTATGAGGAAATAGTACTATTTATGTGAAACTATTCATAAACTGTAGACATGTGTCGGTAGGCAATAGGATAAATACTTCCGGCTCCTCGGGCTGGTGCGAATATTTCAATGTCCGTATGTGCCAAACCGTTGGTTTATGACACACCTATACGCGTCTCTCGCTCGCTGCGCACGCTCGAAAACTATAGCCTAACCTAAAACCAATCCATCTTGCGTTCATTATTCGATATGATGGCGACATATTTCAAATTTGCGAACGTGTCGGATCGGTTGTGGGGTTGGACTAGATTTTTACGAGCGAGCGGAGCGAGCGAACAACGGTCACAATTTCCAAGCTATACATATACCATATACTGTCTTGCATATATTTCGTGCTTGTACCTAATTTTGTCAGCCATTTCGGACATCACGTTGCACTGTACTATGAGGAAGCGGTACTAATTATGTGAAACTATTGGTAAACCGTAAACATTTGTCAGAAGGCAATAGGATAAAGACTTCCGGCTCCTCGGGCTGGTGCGAATATATCAATGTCCGTCTGTGCCAAACCGATGGTTTGTGACACACCTTTACGCGTCTCTCGTTCGCTGCGCTCGCACGAAAGCTATAGCCTAACCTAAAACCAATCCATCTTCCGTTCATTATTCGATATGGTGGTGACATGTTTCAAATTTGCGAACGTGTGGGATCGGTTGTGAGGTTGGACAAGATTTTTACGAGCGAGAGGAGCGAGCGAGCAACGGTCACAATTTCCAAGCTATACATATAACTTATATTCCCTTCCATATATATCGTGTTATTACCTAATTTTGTCAGCCATTTCGGACATCACATTGCACTGTACTATGAGGAAGGAGTACTATTTATGTGAAACTATTCATAAACTGTAAACATGTGTCGGTAGGCAATAGGATAAATACTTCCGGCTCCTCGGGCTGTTGCGAATATTTCAATGTCCGTATGTGCCAAACCGTTGGTTTATGACACACCTTTACGCGTCTCTCGCTCGCGGCGCACGCTCGAAAACTATATCCTAACCTAAAACCAATCCATCTTGCGCTCATTATTCGATATGATGGCGACATATTTCAAATTTGCGAACGTGTCGGATCGGTTGTGAGGTTGGACTAGATTTTTTCGAGCGAGCGGAGCGAGCGAGCAACGGTAACAATTTCCAAGCTATACATATACCTTATATTGCCTTCCATATATTTCGTGTTATTACCTAATTTTGTCAGCCATTTCGGACATCACATTGCACTGTACTATGAGGAAATAGTACTATTTATGTGAAACTATTCATAAACTGTAAACATGTGTCGGTAGGCAATAGGATAAATACTTCCGGCTCCTTGGGCTGGTGCGAATATTTCAATGTCCGTATGTGCCAAACCGTTGGTTTATGACACACCTATAGCGTCTCTCGATCGCGGCGCTCGCTCGAAAACTATAGCCTAACCTAAAACCAATCCATCTTGCGTTCATTATTCGATATGATGGCGACATGTTTTAAATTTGCGAACGTGTCGGATCGTTTGTGGGGTTGGACTAGATTTTTACGAGCGAGCGGAGCGAGCGAGCAACGGTCACAATTTCCAAGCTATACATATACCATATATTGTCTTGCATATATTTCGTGCTTGTACCTAATTTTGTCAGCCATTTCGGACATCACGTTGCACTATACTATGAGGAAACGTTACTAATTATGTGAAACTATTGGTAAACCGTAAACATTTGTCAGAAGGCAATAGGATAAAGACGTCCTGCTCCTCGGGCTGGTGCGAATATTTCAACGTCCGTATGTGCCAAACCGTTGGTTTGTGACACACCTTTACGCGTCTATCGTTCGCTGCGCTCGCACGAAAGCTATAGCCTAACCTAAAACCAATCCATCTTCCGTTCATTATTCGATATGGTGGTGACATGTTTCAAATTTGCGAACGTGTGGGATCGGTTGTGAGGTTGGACAAGATTTTTACGAGCGAGCGGAGCGAGCGAGCAACGGTCACAATTTCCAAGCTATACATATACCATATATTGTCTTGCATATATTTCGTGCTTGTACCTAATTTTGTCAGCCATTTCGGACATCACATTGCATTGTACTATGTGGAAATAGTACTATTTATGTGAAACTATTCATAAACTGTAAACATGTGTCGGTAGGCAATAGGATAAATATTTCCGGCTCCTCGGGCTGGTGCGAATATTTCAATGTCCGTATGTGCCAAACCGTTGGTTTATGACACACCTATACGCGTCTCTCGATCGCGGCGCTCACTCGAAAACTATAGCCTAACCTAAAACCAATCCATCATGCGTTCATTATTCGATATGATGGCGACATATTTCAAATTTGCGAACGTGTCGGATCGGTTGTGGGGTTGGACTAAATTTTTACGAGCGAGCGGAGCGAGCGAGCAACGGTCACAATTTCCAAGCTATACATATACCATATATTGTCTTGCATATATTTCGTGCTTGTACCTAATTTTGTCAGCCATTTCGGACATCACGTTGCACTGTACTATGAGGAAACGTTACTAATTATGTGAAACTATTGGTAAACCGTAAACATTTGTCAGAAGGCAATAGGATAAAGACTTCCTGCTCCTCGGGCTGGTGCGAATATTTCAATGTCCGTATGTGCCAAACCGTTGGTTTGTGACACACCTTTACGCGTCTATCGTTCGCTGCGCTCGCACGAAAGCTATAGCCTAACCTAAAACCAATCCATCTTCCGTTCATTATTCGATATGGTGGTGACATGTTTCAAATTTGCGAACGTGTGGGATCGGTTGTGAGGTTGGACAAGATTTTTACGAGCGAGCGGAGCGAGCGAGCAACGGTCACAATTTCCAAGCTATACATATAACTTATATTCCCTTCCATATATATCGTGTTATTACCTAATTTTGTCAGCCATTTCGGACATCACATTGCACTGTACTATGAGGAAGGAGTACTATTTATGTGAAACTATTCATAAACTGTAAACATGTGTCGGTAGGCAATAGGATAAATACTTCCGGCTCCTCGGGCTGGTGCGAATATTTCAATGTCCGTATGTGCCAAACCGTTGGTTTATGACACACCTATACGCGTCTCTCGCTCGCTGCGCTCGCTCGAAAACTATAGCCTAACCTAAAACCAATCCATCTTGCGTTCATTATTCGATATGATGGCGACATATTTCAAATTTGCGAACGTGTCGGATCGGTTGTGGGGTTGGACTAGATTATTACGAGCGAGCGGAGCGAGCGAGCAACGGTCACAATTTCCAAGCTATACATATACCATATATTGTCTTGCATATATTTCGTGCTTGTACCTAATTTTGTCAGCCATTTCGGACATCACGTTGCACTGTACTATGAGGAAGCGGTACTAATTATGTGAAACTATTGGTAAACCGTAAACATTTGTCAGAAGGCAATAGGATAAAGACTTCCGGCTCCTCGGGCTGTTGCGAATATATCAATGTCCGTCTGTGCCAAACCGATGGTTTGTGACACACCTTTACGCGTCTCTCGTTCGCTGCGCTCGCACGAAAGCTATAGCCTAACCTAAAACCAATCCATCTTCCTTTCATTATTCGATATGGTGGCGACATATTTCAAATTTGCGAACGTGTGGGTTCGGTTGTGAGGTTGGACAAGATTTTTACGAGCGAGCGGAGCGAGCGAGCAACGGTCACAATTTCCAAGCTATACATATACCTTATATTCCCTTCCATATATATCGTGTTATTACCTAATTTTGTCAGCCATTTCGGACATCACATTGCACTGTACTATGAGGAAGGAGTACTATTTATGTGAAACTATTCATAAACTGTAAACATGTGTCAGTAGGCAATAGGATAAATACTTCCGGCTCCTCGGGCTGGTGCGAATATTTCAATGTCCGTATGTGCCAAACCGTTGGTTTATGACACACCTATACGCGTCTCTCGCTCGCTGCGCTCGCTCGAAAACTATAGCCTAACCTAAAACCAATCCATCTTGCGTTCATTATTCGATATGATGGCGACATATTTCAAATTTGCGAACGTGTCGGATCGGTTGTGGGGTTGGACTAGATTTTTACGAGCGAGCGGAGCGAGCGAGCAACGGTCACAATTTCCAAGCTATACATATACCATATATTGTCTTGCATATATTTCGTGCTTGTACCTAATTTTGTCAGCCGTTTCGGACATCACGTTGCACTGTACTATGAGGAAACGTTACTAATTATGTGAAACTATTGGTAAACCGTAAACATTTGTCAGAAGGCAATAGGATAAAGACTTCCGGCTCCTCGGGCAGGTGCGAATATTTCAATGTCCGTATGTGCCAAACCGTTGGTTTGTGACACACATTTACGCGTCTATCGTTCGCTGCGCTCGCACGAAAGCTATAGCCTAACCTAAAACCAATCCATCTTCCGTTCATTATTCGATATGGTGGCGACATATTTCAAATTTGCGAACGTGTCGGATCGGTTGTGAGGGTGGACTAGATTTTTTCGAGCCAGCGGAGCGAGCGAGCAACGATCACAATTTCCAACCTATACATACACCTTATATTGCCTTGCATATATGTCGTGTTATTACCTAATTTTGTCAGCCATTTCGGACATCACATTGCATTGTACTATGAGGAAACGGTACTAATTATGTGAAACTATTGGTAAACCGTAAACATTTGTCAGAAGGCAATAGGATAAAGACTTCCGGCTCCTCGGGCTGGTGCGAATATTTCAATGTCCGTATGTGCCAAACCGTTGGTTTATGACACACCTATACGCGTCTCTCGCTCGCTGCGCTCGCTCGAAAACTATAGCCTAACCTAAAACCAATCCATCTTGCGTTCATTATTCGATATGATGGCGACATATTTCAAATTTGCGAACGTGTCGGATCGGTTGTGGGGTTGGACTAGATTTTTACGAGCGAGCGGAGCGAGCGAGCAACGGTCACAATTTCCAAGCTATACATATACCATATATTGTCTTGCATATATTTCGTGCTTGTACCTAATTTTGTCAGCCATTTCGGACATCACATTGCATTGTACTATGTGGAAATAGTACTATTTATGTGAAACTATTCATAAACTGTAAACATGTGTCGGTAGGCAATAGGATAAATACTTCCGGCTCCTCGGGCTGGTGCAAATATTTCAATGTCCGTATGTGCCAAACCGTTGGTTTGTGACACACCTTTACGCGTCTATCGTTCGCTGCGCTCGCACGAAAGCTATAGCCTAACCTGAAACCAATCCATCTTCCGTTCATTATTCGATATGGTGGCGACATATTTCAAATTTGCGAACGTGTGGGATCGGTTGTGAGGTTGGACTAGATTTTTACGAGCGAGCGGAGCGAGCGAGCGACGGTCACAATTTCCAAGCTATACATATACCTTATATTGCCTTCCATATATTTCGTGTTATTACCTAATTTTGTCAGCCATTTCGGACATCACATTGCACTGTACTATGAGGAAATAGTACTATTTATGTGAAACTATTGAAAACTGTAGACATGTGTCGGTAGGCAATAGGATAAATACTTCCGGCTCCTCGGGCTGGTGCGAATATTTCAATGTCCGTATGTGCCAAACCGTTGGTTTATGACACACCTATACGCGTCTCTCGCTCGCTGCGCACGCTCGAAAACTATAGCCTAACCTAAAACCTATCCATCTTGCGTTCATTATTCGATATGATGGCGACATATTTCAAATTTGCGAACGTGTCGGATCGGTTGTGGGGTTGGACTAGATTTTTACGAGCGAGCGGAGCGAGCGAGCAACGGTCACAATTTCCAAGCTATACATATACCATATATTGTCTTGCATATATTTCGTGCTTGTACCTAATTTTGTCAGCCATTTCGGACATCACGTTGCACTGTACTATGAGGAAACGGTACTAATTATGTGAAACTGTTGGTAAACCGTAAACATTTGTCAGAAGGCAATAGGATAAAGACTTCCGGCTCCTCGGGCTGGTGCGAATATATCAATGTCCGTATGTGCCAAACCGATGGTTTGTGACACACCTTTACGCGTCTCTCGTTCGCTGCTCTCGCACGAAAGCTATAGCCTAACCTAAAACCAATCCATCTTCCGTTCATTATTCGATATGGTGGTGACATGTTTCAAATTTGCGAACGTGTGGGATCGGTTGTGAGGTTGGACAAGATTTTTACGAGCGAGCGGAGCGAGCGAGCAACGGTCACAATTTCCAAGCTATACATATAACTTATATTCCCTTCCATATATATCGTGTTATTACCTAATTTTGTCAGCCATTTCGGACATCACATTGCACTGTACTATGAGGAAGGAGTACTATTTATGTGAAACTATTCATAAACTGTAAACATGTGTCGGTAGGCAATAGGATAAATACTTCCGGCTCCTCGGGCTGTTGCGAATATTTCAATGTCCGTATGTGCCAAACCGTTGGTTTATGACACACCTTTACGCGTCTCTCGCTCGCGGCGCACGCTCGAAAACTATAGCCTAACCTAAAACCAATCCATCTTGCGCTCATTATTCGATATGATGGCGACATATTTCAAATTTGCGAACGTGTCGGATCGGTTGTGAGGTTGGACTAGATTTTTTCGAGCGAGCGGAGCGAGCGAGCAACGGTAACAATTTCCAAGCTATACATATACCTTATATTGCCTTCCATATATTTCGTGTTATTACCTAATTTTGTCAGCCATTTCGGACATCACATTGCACTGTACTATGAGGAAATAGTACTATTTATGTGAAACTATTCATAAACTGTAAACATGTGTCGGTAGGCAATAGGATAAATACTTCCGGCTCCTTGGGCTGGTGCGAATATTTCAATGTCCGTATGTGCCAAACCGTTGGTTTATGACACACCTATAGCGTCTCTCGATCGCGGCGCTCGCTCGAAAACTATAGCCTAACCTAAAACCAATCCATCTTGCGTTCATTATTCGATATGATGGCGACATGTTTTAAATTTGCGAACGTGTCGGATCGTTTGTGGGGTTGGACTAGATTTTTACGAGCGAGCGGAGCGAGCGAGCAACGGTCACAATTTCCAAGCTATACATATACCATATATTGTCTTGCATATATTTCGTGCTTGTACCTAATTTTGTCAGCCATTTCGGACATCACGTTGCACTGTACTATGAGAAAACGTTACTAATTATGTGAAACTATTGGTAAACCGTAAACATTTGTCAGAAGGCAATAGGATAAAGACTTCCTGCTCCTCGGGCTGGTGCGAATATTTCAACGTCCGTATGTGCCAAACCGTTGGTTTGTGACACACCTTTACGCGTCTATCGTTCGCTGCGCTCGCACGAAAGCTATAGCCTAACCTAAAACCAATCCATCTTCCGTTCATTATTCGATATGGTGGTGACATGTTTCAAATTTGCGAACGTGTGGGATCGGTTGTGAGGTTGGACAAGATTTTTACGAGCGAGCGGAGCGAGCGAGCAACGGTCACAATTTCCAAGCTATACATATACCATATATTGTCTTGCATATATTTCGTGCTTGTACCTAATTTTGTCAGCCATTTCGGACATCACATTGCATTGTACTATGTGGAAATAGTACTATTTATGTGAAACTATTCATAAACTGTAAACATGTGTCGGTAGGCAATAGGATAAATACTTCCGGCTCCTCGGGCTGGTGCGAATATTTCAATGTCCGTATGTGCCAAACCGTTGGTTTATGACACACCTATACGCGTCTCTCGATCGCGGCGCTCGCTCGAAAACTATAGCCTAACCTAAAACCAATCCATCATGCGTTCATTATTCGATATGATGGCGACATATTTCAAATTTGCGAACGTGTCGGATCGGTTGTGGGGTTGGACTAAATTTTTACGAGCGAGCGGAGCGAGCGAGCAACGGTCACAATTTCCAAGCTATACATATACCATATATTGTCTTGCATATATTTCGTGCTTGTACCTAATTTTGTCAGCCATTTCGGACATCACGTTGCACTGTACTATGAGGAAACGGTACTAATTATGTGAAACTGTTGGTAAACCGTAAACATTTGTCAGAAGGCAATAGGATAAAGACTTCCGGCTCCTCGGGCTGGTGCGAATATATCAATGTCCGTATGTGCCAAACCGATGGTTTGTGACACACCTTTACGCGTCTCTCGTTCGCTGCTCTCGCACGAAAGCTATAGCCTAACCTAAAACCAATCCATCTTCCGTTCATTATTCGATATGGTGGTGACATGTTTCAAATTTGCGAACGTGTGGGATCGGTTGTGAGGTTGGACAAGATTTTTACGAGCGAGCGGAGCGAGCGAGCAACGGTCACAATTTCCAAGCTATACATATAACTTATATTCCCTTCCATATATATCGTGTTATTACCTAATTTTGTCAGCCATTTCGGACATCACATTGCACTGTACTATGAGGAAGGAGTACTATTTATGTGAAACTATTCATAAACTGTAAACATGTGTCGGTAGGCAATAGGATAAATACTTCCGGCTCCTCGGGCTGTTGCGAATATTTCAATGTCCGTATGTGCCAAACCGTTGGTTTATGACACACCTTTACGCGTCTCTCGCTCGCGGCGCACGCTCGAAAACTATAGCCTAACCTAAAACCAATCCATCTTGCGCTCATTATTCGATATGATGGCGACATATTTCAAATTTGCGAACGTGTCGGATCGGTTGTGAGGTTGGACTAGATTTTTTCGAGCGAGCGGAGCGAGCGAGCAACGGTAACAATTTCCAAGCTATACATATACCTTATATTGCCTTCCATATATTTCGTGTTATTACCTAATTTTGTCAGCCATTTCGGACATCACATTGCACTGTACTATGAGGAAATAGTACTATTTATGTGAAACTATTCATAAACTGTAAACATGTGTCGGTAGGCAATAGGATAAATACTTCCGGCTCCTTGGGCTGGTGCGAATATTTCAATGTCCGTATGTGCCAAACCGTTGGTTTATGACACACCTATAGCGTCTCTCGATCGCGGCGCTCGCTCGAAAACTATAGCCTAACCTAAAACCAATCCATCTTGCGTTCATTATTCGATATGATGGCGACATGTTTTAAATTTGCGAACGTGTCGGATCGTTTGTGGGGTTGGACTAGATTTTTACGAGCGAGCGGAGCGAGCGAGCAACGGTCACAATTTCCAAGCTATACATATACCATATATTGTCTTGCATATATTTCGTGCTTGTACCTAATTTTGTCAGCCATTTCGGACATCACGTTGCACTGTACTATGAGGAAACGTTACTAATTATGTGAAACTATTGGTAAACCGTAAACATTTGTCAGAAGGCAATAGGATAAAGACTTCCTGCTCCTCGGGCTGGTGCGAATATTTCAACGTCCGTATGTGCCACACCGTTGGTTTGTGACACACCTTTACGCGTCTATCGTTCGCTGCGCTCGCACGAAAGCTATAGCCTAACCTAAAACCAATCCATCTTGCGTTCATTATTCGATATGATGGCGACATATTTCAAATTTGCGAACGTGTCGGATCGGTTGTGGGGTTGGACTAGATTTTTACGAGCGAGCGGAGCGAGCGAGCAACGGTCACAATTTCCAAGCTATACATATACCATATATTGTCTTGCATATATTTCGTGCTTGTACCTAATTTTGTCAGCCATTTCGGACATCACATTGCATTGTACTATGTGGAAATAGTACTATTTATGTGAAACTATTCATAAACTGTAAACATGTGTCGGTAGGCAATAGGATAAATACTTCCGGCTCCTCGGGCTGGTGCAAATATTTCAATGTCCGTATGTGCCAAACCGTTGGTTTGTGACACACCTTTACGCGTCTATCGTTCGCTGCGCTCGCACGAAAGCTATAGCCTAACCTGAAACCAATCCATCTTCCGTTCATTATTCGATATGGTGGCGACATATTTCAAATTTGCGAACGTGTGGGATCGGTTGTGAGGTTGGACTAGATTTTTACGAGCGAGCGGAGCGAGCGAGCGACGGTCACAATTTCCAAGCTATACATATACCTTATATTGCCTTCCATATATTTCGTGTTATTACCTAATTTTGTCAGCCATTTCGGACATCACATTGCACTGTACTATGAGGAAATAGTACTATTTATGTGAAACTATTGAAAACTGTAGACATGTGTCGGTAGGCAATAGGATAAATACTTCCGGCTCCTCGGGCTGGTGCGAATATTTCAATGTCCGTATGTGCCAAACCGTTGGTTTATGACACACCTATACGCGTCTCTCGCTCGCTGCGCACGCTCGAAAACTATAGCCTAACCTAAAACCTATCCATCTTGCGTTCATTATTCGATATGATGGCGACATATTTCAAATTTGCGAACGTGTCGGATCGGTTGTGGGGTTGGACTAGATTTTTACGAGCGAGCGGAGCGAGCGAGCAACGGTCACAATTTCCAAGCTATACATATACCATATATTGTCTTGCATATATTTCGTGCTTGTACCTAATTTTGTCAGCCATTTCGGACATCACGTTGCACTGTACTATGAGGAAACGGTACTAATTATGTGAAACTGTTGGTAAACCGTAAACATTTGTCAGAAGGCAATAGGATAAAGACTTCCGGCTCCTCGGGCTGGTGCGAATATATCAATGTCCGTATGTGCCAAACCGATGGTTTGTGACACACCTTTACGCGTCTCTCGTTCGCTGCTCTCGCACGAAAGCTATAGCCTAACCTAAAACCAATCCATCTTCCGTTCATTATTCGATATGGTGGTGACATGTTTCAAATTTGCGAACGTGTGGGATCGGTTGTGAGGTTGGACAAGATTTTTACGAGCGAGCGGAGCGAGCGAGCAACGGTCACAATTTCCAAGCTATACATATAACTTATATTCCCTTCCATATATATCGTGTTATTACCTAATTTTGTCAGCCATTTCGGACATCACATTGCACTGTACTATGAGGAAGGAGTACTATTTATGTGAAACTATTCATAAACTGTAAACATGTGTCGGTAGGCAATAGGATAAATACTTCCGGCTCCTCGGGCTGTTGCGAATATTTCAATGTCCGTATGTGCCAAACCGTTGGTTTATGACACACCTTTACGCGTCTCTCGCTCGCGGCGCACGCTCGAAAACTATAGCCTAACCTAAAACCAATCCATCTTGCGCTCATTATTCGATATGATGGCGACATATTTCAAATTTGCGAACGTGTCGGATCGGTTGTGAGGTTGGACTAGATTTTTTCGAGCGAGCGGAGCGAGCGAGCAACGGTAACAATTTCCAAGCTATACATATACCTTATATTGCCTTCCATATATTTCGTGTTATTACCTAATTTTGTCAGCCATTTCGGACATCACATTGCACTGTACTATGAGGAAATAGTACTATTTATGTGAAACTATTCATAAACTGTAAACATGTGTCGGTAGGCAATAGGATAAATACTTCCGGCTCCTTGGGCTGGTGCGAATATTTCAATGTCCGTATGTGCCAAACCGTTGGTTTATGACACACCTATAGCGTCTCTCGATCGCGGCGCTCGCTCGAAAACTATAGCCTAACCTAAAACCAATCCATCTTGCGTTCATTATTCGATATGATGGCGACATGTTTTAAATTTGCGAACGTGTCGGATCGTTTGTGGGGTTGGACTAGATTTTTACGAGCGAGCGGAGCGAGCGAGCAACGGTCACAATTTCCAAGCTATACATATACCATATATTGTCTTGCATATATTTCGTGCTTGTACCTAATTTTGTCAGCCATTTCGGACATCACGTTGCACTGTACTATGAGAAAACGTTACTAATTATGTGAAACTATTGGTAAACCGTAAACATTTGTCAGAAGGCAATAGGATAAAGACTTCCTGCTCCTCGGGCTGGTGCGAATATTTCAACGTCCGTATGTGCCAAACCGTTGGTTTGTGACACACCTTTACGCGTCTATCGTTCGCTGCGCTCGCACGAAAGCTATAGCCTAACCTAAAACCAATCCATCTTCCGTTCATTATTCGATATGGTGGTGACATGTTTCAAATTTGCGAACGTGTGGGATCGGTTGTGAGGTTGGACAAGATTTTTACGAGCGAGCGGAGCGAGCGAGCAACGGTCACAATTTCCAAGCTATACATATACCATATATTGTCTTGCATATATTTCGTGCTTGTACCTAATTTTGTCAGCCATTTCGGACATCACATTGCATTGTACTATGTGGAAATAGTACTATTTATGTGAAACTATTCATAAACTGTAAACATGTGTCGGTAGGCAATAGGATAAATACTTCCGGCTCCTCGGGCTGGTGCGAATATTTCAATGTCCGTATGTGCCAAACCGTTGGTTTATGACACACCTATACGCGTCTCTCGATCGCGGCGCTCGCTCGAAAACTATAGCCTAACCTAAAACCAATCCATCATGCGTTCATTATTCGATATGATGGCGACATATTTCAAATTTGCGAACGTGTCGGATCGGTTGTGGGGTTGGACTAAATTTTTACGAGCGAGCGGAGCGAGCGAGCAACGGTCACAATTTCCAAGCTATACATATACCATATATTGTCTTGCATATATTTCGTGCTTGTACCTAATTTTGTCAGCCATTTCGGACATCACGTTGCACTGTACTATGAGGAAACGGTACTAATTATGTGAAACTGTTGGTAAACCGTAAACATTTGTCAGAAGGCAATAGGATAAAGACTTCCGGCTCCTCGGGCTGGTGCGAATATATCAATGTCCGTATGTGCCAAACCGATGGTTTGTGACACACCTTTACGCGTCTCTCGTTCGCTGCTCTCGCACGAAAGCTATAGCCTAACCTAAAACCAATCCATCTTCCGTTCATTATTCGATATGGTGGTGACATGTTTCAAATTTGCGAACGTGTGGGATCGGTTGTGAGGTTGGACAAGATTTTTACGAGCGAGCGGAGCGAGCGAGCAACGGTCACAATTTCCAAGCTATACATATAACTTATATTCCCTTCCATATATATCGTGTTATTACCTAATTTTGTCAGCCATTTCGGACATCACATTGCACTGTACTATGAGGAAGGAGTACTATTTATGTGAAACTATTCATAAACTGTAAACATGTGTCGGTAGGCAATAGGATAAATACTTCCGGCTCCTCGGGCTGTTGCGAATATTTCAATGTCCGTATGTGCCAAACCGTTGGTTTATGACACACCTTTACGCGTCTCTCGCTCGCGGCGCACGCTCGAAAACTATAGCCTAACCTAAAACCAATCCATCTTGCGCTCATTATTCGATATGATGGCGACATATTTCAAATTTGCGAACGTGTCGGATCGGTTGTGAGGTTGGACTAGATTTTTTCGAGCGAGCGGAGCGAGCGAGCAACGGTAACAATTTCCAAGCTATACATATACCTTATATTGCCTTCCATATATTTCGTGTTATTACCTAATTTTGTCAGCCATTTCGGACATCACATTGCACTGTACTATGAGGAAATAGTACTATTTATGTGAAACTATTCATAAACTGTAAACATGTGTCGGTAGGCAATAGGATAAATACTTCCGGCTCCTTGGGCTGGTGCGAATATTTCAATGTCCGTATGTGCCAAACCGTTGGTTTATGACACACCTATAGCGTCTCTCGATCGCGGCGCTCGCTCGAAAACTATAGCCTAACCTAAAACCAATCCATCTTGCGTTCATTATTCGATATGATGGCGACATGTTTTAAATTTGCGAACGTGTCGGATCGTTTGTGGGGTTGGACTAGATTTTTACGAGCGAGCGGAGCGAGCGAGCAACGGTCACAATTTCCAAGCTATACATATACCATATATTGTCTTGCATATATTTCGTGCTTGTACCTAATTTTGTCAGCCATTTCGGACATCACGTTGCACTGTACTATGAGGAAACGTTACTAATTATGTGAAACTATTGGTAAACCGTAAACATTTGTCAGAAGGCAATAGGATAAAGACTTCCTGCTCCTCGGGCTGGTGCGAATATTTCAACGTCCGTATGTGCCACACCGTTGGTTTGTGACACACCTTTACGCGTCTATCGTTCGCTGCGCTCGCACGAAAGCTATAGCCTAACCTAAAACCAATCCATCTTGCGTTCATTATTCGATATGATGGCGACATATTTCAAATTTGCGAACGTGTCGGATCGGTTGTGGGGTTGGACTAGATTTTTACGAGCGAGCGGAGCGAGCGAGCAACGGTCACAATTTCCAAGCTATACATATACCATATATTGTCTTGCATATATTTCGTGCTTGTACCTAATTTTGTCAGCCATTTCGGACATCACATTGCATTGTACTATGTGGAAATAGTACTATTTATGTGAAACTATCATAAACTGTAACATGTGTCGGTAGGCAATAGGATAAATACTTCCGGCTCCTCGGGCTGGTGCAAATATTTCAATGTCCGTATGTGCCAAACCGTTGGTTTGTGACACACCTTTACGCGTCTATCGTTCGCTGCGCTCGCACGAAAGCTATAGCCTAACCTGAAACCAATCCATCTTCCGTTCATTATTCGATATGGTGGCGACATATTTCAAATTTGCGAACGTGTGGGATCGGTTGTGAGGTTGGACTAGATTTTTACGAGCGAGCGGAGCGAGCGAGCGACGGTCACAATTTCCAAGCTATACATATACCTTATATTGCCTTCCATATATTTCGTGTTATTACCTAATTTTGTCAGCCATTTCGGACATCACATTGCACTGTACTATGAGGAAATAGTACTATTTATGTGAAACTATTGAAAACTGTAGACATGTGTCGGTAGGCAATAGGATAAATACTTCCGGCTCCTCGGGCTGGTGCGAATATTTCAATGTCCGTATGTGCCAAACCGTTGGTTTATGACACACCTATACGCGTCCCTCGCTCGCTGCGCACGCTCGAAAACTATAGCCTAACCTAAAACCTATCCATCTTGCGTTCATTATTCGATATGATGGCGACATATTTCAAATTTGCGAACGTGTCGGATCGGTTGTGGGGTTGGACTAGATTTTTACGAGCGAGCGGAGCGAGCGAGCAACGGTCACAATTTCCAAGCTATACATATACCATATATTGTCTTGCATATATTTCGTGCTTGTACCTAATTTTGTCAGCCATTTCGGACATCACGTTGCACTGTACTATGAGGAAACGGTACTAATTATGTGAAACTGTTGGTAAACCGTAAACATTTGTCAGAAGGCAATAGGATAAAGACTTCCGGCTCCTCGGGCTGGTGCGAATATATCAATGTCCGTATGTGCCAAACCGATGGTTTGTGACACACCTTTACGCGTCTCTCGTTCGCTGCTCTCGCACGAAAGCTATAGCCTAACCTAAAACCAATCCATCTTCCGTTCATTATTCGATATGGTGGTGACATGTTTCAAATTTGCGAACGTGTGGGATCGGTTGTGAGGTTGGACAAGATTTTTACGAGCGAGCGGAGCGAGCGAGCAACGGTCACAATTTCCAAGCTATACATATAACTTATATTCCCTTCCATATATATCGTGTTATTACCTAATTTTGTCAGCCATTTCGGACATCACATTGCACTGTACTATGAGGAAGGAGTACTATTTATGTGAAACTATTCATAAACTGTAAACATGTGTCGGTAGGCAATAGGATAAATACTTCCGGCTCCTCGGGCTGTTGCGAATATTTCAATGTCCGTATGTGCCAAACCGTTGGTTTATGACACACCTTTACGCGTCTCTCGCTCGCGGCGCACGCTCGAAAACTATAGCCTAACCTAAAACCAATCCATCTTGCGCTCATTATTCGATATGATGGCGACATATTTCAAATTTGCGAACGTGTCGGATCGGTTGTGAGGTTGGACTAGATTTTTTCGAGCGAGCGGAGCGAGCGAGCAACGGTAACAATTTCCAAGCTATACATATACCTTATATTGCCTTCCATATATTTCGTGTTATTACCTAATTTTGTCAGCCATTTCGGACATCACATTGCACTGTACTATGAGGAAATAGTACTATTTATGTGAAACTATTCATAAACTGTAAACATGTGTCGGTAGGCAATAGGATAAATACTTCCGGCTCCTTGGGCTGGTGCGAATATTTCAATGTCCGTATGTGCCAAACCGTTGGTTTATGACACACCTATAGCGTCTCTCGATCGCGGCGCTCGCTCGAAAACTATAGCCTAACCTAAAACCAATCCATCTTGCGTTCATTATTCGATATGATGGCGACATGTTTTAAATTTGCGAACGTGTCGGATCGTTTGTGGGGTTGGACTAGATTTTTACGAGCGAGCGGAGCGAGCGAGCAACGGTCACAATTTCCAAGCTATACATATACCATATATTGTCTTGCATATATTTCGTGCTTGTACCTAATTTTGTCAGCCATTTCGGACATCACGTTGCACTGTACTATGAGAAAACGTTACTAATTATGTGAAACTATTGGTAAACCGTAAACATTTGTCAGAAGGCAATAGGATAAAGACTTCCTGCTCCTCGGGCTGGTGCGAATATTTCAACGTCCGTATGTGCCAAACCGTTGGTTTGTGACACACCTTTACGCGTCTATCGTTCGCTGCGCTCGCACGAAAGCTATAGCCTAACCTAAAACCAATCCATCTTCCGTTCATTATTCGATATGGTGGTGACATGTTTCAAATTTGCGAACGTGTGGGATCGGTTGTGAGGTTGGACAAGATTTTTACGAGCGAGCGGAGCGAGCGAGCAACGGTCACAATTTCCAAGCTATACATATACCATATATTGTCTTGCATATATTTCGTGCTTGTACCTAATTTTGTCAGCCATTTCGGACATCACATTGCATTGTACTATGTGGAAATAGTACTATTTATGTGAAACTATTCATAAACTGTAAACATGTGTCGGTAGGCAATAGGATAAATACTTCCGGCTCCTCGGGCTGGTGCGAATATTTCAATGTCCGTATGTGCCAAACCGTTGGTTTATGACACACCTATACGCGTCTCTCGATCGCGGCGCTCGCTCGAAAACTATAGCCTAACCTAAAACCAATCCATCATGCGTTCATTATTCGATATGATGGCGACATATTTCAAATTTGCGAACGTGTCGGATCGGTTGTGGGGTTGGACTAAATTTTTACGAGCGAGCGGAGCGAGCGAGCAACGGTCACAATTTCCAAGCTATACATATACCATATATTGTCCTTGCATATATTTCGTGCTTGTACCTAATTTTGTCAGCCATTTCGGACATCACGTTGCACTGTACTATGAGGGAAACGGTACTAATTATGTGAAACTGTTGGTAAACCGTAAACATTTGTCAGAAGGCAATAGGATAAAGACTTCCGGCTCCTCGGGCTGGTGCGAATATATCAATGTCCGTATGTGCCAAACCGATGGTTTGTGACACACCTTTACGCGTCTCTCGTTCGCTGCTCTCGCACGAAAGCTATAGCCTAACCTAAAACCAATCCATCTTCCGTTCATTATTCGATATGGTGGTGACATGTTTCAAATTTGCGAACGTGTGGGATCGGTTGTGAGGTTGGACAAGATTTTTACGAGCGAGCGGAGCGAGCGAGCAACGGTCACAATTTCCAAGCTATACATATAACTTATATTCCCTTCCATATATATCGTGTTATTACCTAATTTTGTCAGCCATTTCGGACATCACATTGCACTGTACTATGAGGAAGGAGTACTATTTATGTGAAACTATTCATAAACTGTAAACATGTGTCGGTAGGCAATAGGATAAATACTTCCGGCTCCTCGGGCTGTTGCGAATATTTCAATGTCCGTATGTGCCAAACCGTTGGTTTATGACACACCTTTACGCGTCTCTCGCTCGCGGCGCACGCTCGAAAACTATAGCCTAACCTAAAACCAATCCATCTTGCGCTCATTATTCGATATGATGGCGACATATTTCAAATTTGCGAACGTGTCGGATCGGTTGTGAGGTTGGACTAGATTTTTTCGAGCGAGCGGAGCGAGCGAGCAACGGTAACAATTTCCAAGCTATACATATACCTTATATTGCCTTCCATATATTTCGTGTTATTACCTAATTTTGTCAGCCATTTCGGACATCACATTGCACTGTACTATGAGGAAATAGTACTATTTATGTGAAACTATTCATAAACTGTAAACATGTGTCGGTAGGCAATAGGATAAATACTTCCGGCTCCTTGGGCTGGTGCGAATATTTCAATGTCCGTATGTGCCAAACCGTTGGTTTATGACACACCTATAGCGTCTCTCGATCGCGGCGCTCGCTCGAAAACTATAGCCTAACCTAAAACCAATCCATCTTGCGTTCATTATTCGATGATGGCGACATGTTTTAAATTTGCGAACGTGTCGGATCGTTTGTGGGGTTGGACTAGATTTTTACGAGCGAGCGGAGCGAGCGAGCAACGGTCACAATTTCCAAGCTATACATATACCATATATTGTCTTGCATATATTTCGTGCTTGTACCTAATTTTGTCAGCCATTTCGGACATCACGTTGCACTGTACTATGAGGAAACGTTACTAATTATGTGAAACTATTGGTAAACCGTAAACATTTGTCAGAAGGCAATAGGATAAAGACTTCCTGCTCCTCGGGCTGGTGCGAATATTTCAACGTCCGTATGTGCCACACCGTTGGTTTGTGACACACCTTTACGCGTCTATCGTTCGCTGCGCTCGCACGAAAGCTATAGCCTAACCTAAAACCAATCCATCTTGCGTTCATTATTCGATATGATGGCGACATATTTCAAATTTGCGAACGTGTCGGATCGGTTGTGGGGTTGGACTAGATTTTTACGAGCGAGCGGAGCGAGCGAGCAACGGTCACAATTTCCAAGCTATACATATACCATATATTGTCTTGCATATATTTCGTGCTTGTACCTAATTTTGTCAGCCATTTCGGACATCACATTGCATTGTACTATGTGGAAATAGTACTATTTATGTGAAACTATTCATAAACTGTAAACATGTGTCGGTAGGCAATAGGATAAATACTTCCGGCTCCTCGGGCTGGTGCAAATATTTCAATGTCCGTATGTGCCAAACCGTTGGTTTGTGACACACCTTTACGCGTCTATCGTTCGCTGCGCTCGCACGAAAGCTATAGCCTAACCTGAAACCAATCCATCTTCCGTTCATTATTCGATATGGTGGCGACATATTTCAAATTTGCGAACGTGTGGGATCGGTTGTGAGGTTGGACTAGATTTTTACGAGCGAGCGGAGCGAGCGAGCGACGGTCACAATTTCCAAGCTATACATATACCTTATATTGCCTTCCATATATTTCGTGTTATTACCTAATTTTGTCAGCCATTTCGGACATCACATTGCACTGTACTATGAGGAAATAGTACTATTTATGTGAAACTATTGAAAACTGTAGACATGTGTCGGTAGGCAATAGGATAAATACTTCCGGCTCCTCGGGCTGGTGCGAATATTTCAATGTCCGTATGTGCCAAACCGTTGGTTTATGACACACCTATACGCGTCTCTCGCTCGCTGCGCACGCTCGAAAACTATAGCCTAACCTAAAACCTATCCATCTTGCGTTCATTATTCGATATGATGGCGACATATTTCAAATTTGCGAACGTGTCGGATCGGTTGTGGGGTTGGACTAGATTTTTACGAGCGAGCGGAGCGAGCGAGCAACGGTCACAATTTCCAAGCTATACATATACCATATATTGTCTTGCATATATTTCGTGCTTGTACCTAATTTTGTCAGCCATTTCGGACATCACGTTGCACTGTACTATGAGGAAACGGTACTAATTATGTGAAACTGTTGGTAAACCGTAAACATTTGTCAGAAGGCAATAGGATAAAGACTTCCGGCTCCTCGGGCTGGTGCGAATATATCAATGTCCGTATGTGCCAAACCGATGGTTTGTGACACACCTTTACGCGTCTCTCGTTCGCTGCTCTCGCACGAAAGCTATAGCCTAACCTAAAACCAATCCATCTTCCGTTCATTATTCGATATGGTGGTGACATGTTTCAAATTTGCGAACGTGTGGGATCGGTTGTGAGGTTGGACAAGATTTTTACGAGCGAGCGGAGCGAGCGAGCAACGGTCACAATTTCCAAGCTATACATATAACTTATATTCCCTTCCATATATATCGTGTTATTACCTAATTTTGTCAGCCATTTCGGACATCACATTGCACTGTACTATGAGGAAGGAGTACTATTTATGTGAAACTATTCATAAACTGTAAACATGTGTCGGTAGGCAATAGGATAAATACTTCCGGCTCCTCGGGCTGGTGCGAATATTTCAATGTCCGTATGTGCCAAACCGTTGGTTTGTGACACACCTTTACGCGTCTATCGTTCGCTGCGCTCGCACGAAAGCTATAGCCTAACCTAAAACCAATCCATCTTCCGTTCATTATTCGATATGGTGGTGACATGTTTCAAATTTGCGAACGTGTGGGATCGGTTGTGAGGTTGGACAAGATTTTTACGAGCGAGCGGAGCGAGCGAGCAACGGTCACAATTTCCAAGCTATACATATACCATATATTGTCTTGCATATATTTCGTGCTTGTACCTAATTTTGTCAGCCATTTCGGACATCACGTTGCACTGTACTATGAGGAAACGTTACTAATTATGTGAAACTATTGGTAAACCGTAAACATTTGTCAGAAGGCAATAGGATAAAGACTTCCTGCTCCTCGGGCTGGTGCGAATATTTCAATGTCCGTATGTGCCAAACCGTTGGTTTGTGACACACCTTTACGCGTCTATCGTTCGCTGCGCTCGCACGAAAGCTATAGCCTAACCTAAAACCAATCCATCTTCCGTTCATTATTCGATATGGTGGTGACATGTTTCAAATTTGCGAACGTGTGGGATCGGTTGTGAGGTTGGACAAGATTTTTACGAGCGAGCGGAGCGAGCGAGCAACGGTCACAATTTCCAAGCTATACATATAACTTATATTCCCTTCCATATATATCGTGTTATTACCTAATTTTGTCAGCCATTTCGGACATCACATTGCACTGTACTATGAGGAAGGAGTACTATTTATGTGAAACTATTCATAAACTGTAAACATGTGTCGGTAGGCAATAGGATAAATACTTCCGGCTCCTCGGGCTGGTGCGAATATTTCAATGTCCGTATGTGCCAAACCGTTGGTTTATGACACACCTATACGCGTCTCTCGCTCGCTGCGCTCGCTCGAAAACTATAGCCTAACCTAAAACCAATCCATCTTGCGTTCATTATTCGATATGATGGCGACATATGTCAAATTTGCGAACGTGTCGGATCGGTTGTGGGGTTGGACTAGATTTTTACGAGCGAGCGGAGCGAGCGAGCAACGGTCAAAATTTCCAAGCTATACATATACCATATATTGTCTTGCATATATTTCGTGCTTGTACCTAATTTTGTCAGCCATTTCGGACATCACGTTGCACTGTACTATGAGGAAACGTTACTAATTATGTGAAACTATTGGTAAACCGTAAACATTTGTCAGAAGGCAATAGGATAAAGACTTCCGGCTCCTCGGGCAGGTGCGAATATTTCAATGTCCGTATGTGCCAAACCGTTGGTTTGTGA
This sequence comes from Bombus affinis, assembly GCF_024516045.1. NCBI lineage: Eukaryota > Metazoa > Arthropoda > Insecta > Hymenoptera > Apidae > Bombus > Bombus affinis. The sequence goes on along the minus strand of NW_026108949.1, from coordinate 112,455 downwards.
CACACATTTACGCGTCTATCGTTCGCTGCGCTCGCACGAAAGCTATAGCCTAACCTAAAACCAATCCATCTTCCGTTCATTATTCGATATGGTGGCGACATATTTCAAATTTGCGAACGTGTGGGATCGGTTGTGAGGTTGGACTAGATTTTTACGAGCGAGCGGAGCGAGCGAGCAACGGTCACAATTTCCAAGCTATACATATACCTTATATTGCCTTCCATATATTTCGTGTTATTACCTAATTTTGTCAGCCATTTCGGACATCACATTGCACTGTACTATGAGGAAATAGTACTATTTATGTGAAACTATTCATAAACTGTAAACATGTGTCGGTAGGCAATAGGATAAATACTTCCGGCTCCTCGGGCTGGTGCGAATATTTCAATGTCCGTATGTGCTAAACCGTTGGTTTATGACACACCTATACGCGTCTCTCGCTCGCTGCGCTCGCAAGAAAACTATAGCCTTACCTAAAACCAATCCATCTTGCGTTCATTATTCGATATGATGGCGACATATTTCAAATTTGCGAACGTGTCGTTTCGGATGTGGGGTTAGACTAGATTTTTACGAGCGAGCGGAGCGAGCGAGCAACGGTCACAATTTCCAAGCTATACATATACCATATATTGTCTTGCATATATTTCGTGCTTGTACCTAATTTTGTCAGCCATTTCGGACATCACGTTGCACTGTACTATGAGGAAACGGTACTAATTATGTGAAACTATTGGTAAACCGTAAACATTTGTCAGAAGGCAATAGGATAAAGACTTCCGGCTCCTCGGGCTGGTGCGAATATATCAATGTCCGTATGTGCCAAACCGATGGTTTGTGACACACCTTTACGCGTCTCTCGTTCGCTGCGCTCGCACGAAAGCTATAGCCTAACCTAAAACCAATCCATCTTCCGTTCATTATTCGATATGGTGGTGACATGTTTCAAATTTGCGAACGTGTGGGATCGGTTGTGAGGTTGGACAAGATTTTTACGAGCGAGCGGAGCGAGCGAGCAACGGTCACAATTTCCAAGCTATACATATAACTTATATTCCCTTCCATATATATCGTGTTATTACCTAATTTTGTCAGCCATTTCGGATATCACATTGCACTGTACTATGGGGAAGGAGTACTATTTATGTGAAACTATTCATAAACTGTAAACATGTGTCGGTAGGCAATAGGATAAATACTTCCGGCTCCTCGGGCTGTTCCGAATATTTAAATGTCCGTATGTGCCAAACCGTTGGTTTATGACACACCTTTACGCGTCTCTCGCTCGCGGCGCACGCTCGAAAACTATAGCCTAACCTAAAACCAATCCATCTTGCACTCATTATTCGATATGATGGCGACATATTTCAAATTTTCGAACGTGTCGGATCGGTTGTGAGGTTGGACTAGATTTTTTCGAGCGAGCGGAGCGAGCGAGCAACGGTCACAATTTCCAAGCTATACATATACCTTATATTGCCTTCCATATATTTCGTGTTATTACCTAATTTTGTCAGCCATTTCGGACATCACATTGCACTGTACTATGAGGAAATAGTACTATTTATGTGAAACTATTCATAAACTGTAAACATGTGTCGGTAGGCAATAGGATAAATACCTCCGGCTCCTTGGGCTGGTGCGAATATTTCAATGTCCGTATGTGCCAAACCGTTGGTTTATGACACACCTATACGCGTCTCTCGCTCGCTGCGCTCGCTCGAAAACTATAGCCTAACCTAAAACCAATCCATCTTGCGTTCATTATTCGATATGATGGCGACATATTGCAAATTTGCGAACGTGTCGGATCGGTTGTGGGGTTGGACTAGATTTTTACGAGCGAGCGGAGCGAGCGAGCAACGGTCACAATTTCCAAGCTATACATATACCATATATTGTCTTGCATATATTTCGAGCTTGTACCTAATTTTGTCAGCCATTTCGGACATCACGCTGCACTGTACTATGAGGAAACGGTACTAATTATGTGAAACTATTGGTAAACCGTAAACATTTGTCAGAAGGCAATAGGATAAATACTTCCGGCTCCTCGGGCTGTTGCGAATATTTCAATGTCCGTATGTGCCAAACCGTTGGTTTATGACACACCTTTACGCGTCTCTCGCTCGCGGCGCACGCTCGAAAACTATAGCCTAACCTAAAACCAATCCATCTTGCGCTCATTATTCGATATGATGGCGACATATTTCAAATTTTCGAACGTGTCGGATCGGTTGTGAGGTTGGACTAGATTTTTTCGAGCGAGCGGAGCGAGCGAGCAACGGTCACAATTTCCAAGCTATACATATACCTTATATTGCCTTCCATATATTTCGTGTTATTACCTAATTTTGTCAGCCATTTCGGACATCACATTGCACTGTACTATGAGGAAATAGTACTATTTATGTGAAACTATTCATAAACTGTAAACATGTGTCGGTAGGCAATAGGATAAATACCTCCGGCTCCTTGGGCTGGTGCGAATATTTCAATGTCCGTATGTGCCAAACCGTTGGTTTATGACACACCTATACGCGTCTCTCGATCGCGGCGCTCGCTCGAAAACTATAGCCTAACCTAAAACCAATCCATCTTGCGTTCATTATTCGATATGATGGCGACATGTTTTAAATTTGCGAACGTGTCGGATCGTTTGTGGGGTTGGACTAGATTTTTACGAGCGAGCGGAGCGAGCGAGCAACGGTCACAATTTCCAAGCTGTACATATACCATATATTGTCTTGCATATATTTCGTGCTTGTACCTAATTTTGTCAGCCATTTCGGACATCACGTTGCACTGTACTATGAGGAAACGTTACTCATTATGTGAAACTATTGGTAAACCGTAAAAATTTGTCAGGAGGCAATAGGATAAAGACTTCCGGCTCCTCGGGCTGTTCCGAATATTTAAATGTCCGTATGTGCCAAACCGTTGGTTTATGACACACCTTTACGCGTCTCTCGCTCGCGGCGCACGCTCGAAAACTATAGCCTAACCTAAAACCAATCCATCTTGCACTCATTATTCGATATGATGGCGACATATTTCAAATTTTCGAACGTGTCGGATCGGTTGTGAGGTTGGACTAGATTTTTTCGAGCGAGCGGAGCGAGCGAGCAACGGTCACAATTTCCAAGCTATACATATACCTTATATTGCCTTCCATATATTTCGTGTTATTACCTAATTTTGTCAGCCATTTCGGACATCACATTGCACTGTACTATGAGGAAATAGTACTATTTATGTGAAACTATTCATAAACTGTAAACATGTGTCGGTAGGCAATAGGATAAATACCTCCGGCTCCTTGGGCTGGTGCGAATATTTCAATGTCCGTATGTGCCAAACCGTTGGTTTATGACACACCTATACGCGTCTCTCGCTCGCTGCGCTCGCTCGAAAACTATAGCCTAACCTAAAACCAATCCATCTTGCGTTCATTATTCGATATGATGGCGACATATTTCAAATTTGCGAACGTGTCGGATCGGTTGTGGGGTTGGACTAGATTTTTACGAGCGAGCGGAGCGAGCGAGCAACGGTCACAATTTCCAAGCTATACATATACCATATATTGTCTTGCATATATTTCGAGCTTGTACCTAATTTTGTCAGACATTTCGGACATCACGCTGCACTGTACTATGAGGAAACGGTACTAATTATGTGAAACTATTGGTAAACCGTAAACATTTGTCAGAAGGCAATAGGATAAAGACTTCCGGCTCCTCGGGCTGGTGCGAATATTTCAATGTCCGTATGTGCCAAACCGTTGGTTTGTGACACACCTTTACGCGTCTCTCGTTCGCTGCGCTCGCACGAAAGCTATAGCCTAACCTAAAACCAATCCATCTTCCGTTCATTATTCGATATGGTGGCGACATATTTCAAATTTGCGAACGTGTCGGATCGGTTGTGAGGTTGGACTAGATTTTTTCGAGCGAGCGGAGCGAGCGAGCAACGATCACAATTTCCAACCTATACATACACCTTATATCGCCTTGCATATATGTCGTGTTATTACCTAATTCTGTCAGCCATTTCGGACATCACGTTGCATTGTACTATGTGGAAATAGTGCTATTTATGTGAAACTATTCATAAACTGTAAACATGTGTCGGTAGGCAATAGGATAAATACTTCCGGCTCCTCGGGCTGGTGCGAATATTTCAATATCCGTATGTGCCAAACCTTTGGTTTATGACACACCTTTACGCGTCTCTCGCTCGCTGCGCTCGCTCGGATACTATAGCCTAACCTAAAACCAATCCATCATGCGTTCATTATTCGATATGATGGCGACATATTTCAAATTTGCGAACGTGTGGGATCGGTTGTGAGGTTGGACAAGATTTTTACGAGCGAGCGGAGCGAGCGAGCAACGGTCACAATTTCCAAGCTATACATATACCATATATTGTCTTGCATATATTTCGTGCTTGTACCTAATTTTGTCAGCCATTTCGGACATCACTTTGCACTGTACTATGAGGAAGGAGTACTATTTATGTGAAACTATTCATAAACTGTAAACATGTGTCGGTAGGCAATAGGATAAATACTTCCGGCTCCTCGGGCTGTTGCGAATATTTCAATGTCCGTATGTGCCAAACCGTTGGTTTATGACACACCTATACGCGTCTCTCGCTCGTTGCGCTCGCTCGAAAACTATAGCCTAACCTAAAACCAATCCATCTTGCGTTCATTATTCGATATGATGGCGACATATTTCAAATTTGCGAACGTGTCGGATCGGTTGTGGGGTTGGACTAGATTTTTACGAGCGAGCGGAGCGAGCGAGCAACGGTCACAATTTCCAAGCTATACATATACCATATATTGTCTTGCATATATTTCGTGCTTGTACCTAATTTTGTCAGCCATTTCGGACATCACATTGCATTGTACTATGTGGAAATAGTACTATTTATGTGAAACCATTCATAAACTGTAAACATGTGTCGGTAGGCAATAGGATAAATACTTCCGGCTCCTCGGGCTGGTGCGAATATTTCAATGTCCGTATGTGCCAAACCGTTGGTTTATGACACACCTATACGCGTCTCTCGATCGCGGCGCTCGCTCGAAAACTATAGCCTAACCTAAAACCAATCCATCTTGCGTTCATTATTCGATATGATGGCGACATGTTTTAAATTTGCGAACGTGTCGGATCGTTTGTGGGGTTGGACTAGATTTTTACGAGCGAGCGGAGCGAGCGAGCAACGGTCACAATTTCCAAGCTATACATATACCATATATTGTCTTGCATATATTTCGTGCTTGTACCTAATTTTGTCAGCCATTTCGGTCATCACGTTGCACTGTACTATGAGGAAACGTTACTCATTATGTGAAACTATTGGTAAACCGTAAAAATTTGTCAGGAGGCAATAGGATAAAGACTTCCGGCTCCTCGGACTGGTGCGAATATTTCAATGTCCGTATGTGCCAAACCGTTGGTTTGTGACACACCTTTACGCGTCTATCGTTCGCTGCGCTCGCACGAAAGCTATAGCCTAACCTAAAACCAATCCATCTTGCGTTCATTATTCGATATGATGGCGACATGTTTTAAATTTGCGAACGTGTCGGATCGTTTGTGGGCTTGGACTAGAATTTTACGAGCGAGCGGAGCGAGCGAGCAACGGTCACAATTTCCAAGCTATACATATACCTTATATTGCCTTCCATATATTTCGTGTTATTACCTAATTTTGTCAGCCATTTCGGATATCACATTGCACTGTACTATGGGGAAGGAGTACTATTTATGTGAAACTATTCATAAACTGTAAACATGTGTCGGTAGGCAATAGGATAAATACTTCCGGCGCCTCGGGCTGTTCCGAATATTTAAATGTCCGTATGTGCCAAACCGTTGGTTTATGACACACCTTTACGCGTCTCTCGCTCGCGGCGCACGCTCGAAAACTATAGCCTAACCTAAATCCAATCCATCTTGCACTCATTATTCGATATGATGGCGACATATTTCAAATTTTCGAACGTGTCGGATCGGTTGTGAGGTTGGACTAGATTTTTTCGAGCGAGCGGAGCGAGCGAGCAACGGTCACAATTTCCAAGCTATACATATACCTTATATTGCCTTCCATATATTTCGTGTTATTACCTAATTTTGTCAGCCATTTCGGACATCACATTGCACTGTACTATGAGGAAATAGTACTATTTATGTGAAACTATTCATAAACTGTAAACATGTGTCGGTAGGCAATAGGATAAATACCTCCGGCTCCTTGGGCTGGTGCGAATATTTCAATGTCCGTATGTGCCAAACCGTTGGTTTATGACACACCTTTACGCGTCTCCCGCTCGCGGCGCTCGCTCGAAAACTATAGCCTAACCTAAAACCAATCCATCTTGCGTTCATTATTCGATATGATGGCGACATATTTCAAATTTGCGAACGTGTCGGATCGGTTGTGAGGTTGGACTAGATTTTTACGAGCGAGCGGAGCGAGCGAGCAACGGTCACAATTTCCAAGCTATACATATACCATATATTGTCTTGCATATATTTCGAGCTTGTACCTAATTTTGTCAGCCATTTCGGACATCACGCTGCACTGTACTATGAGGAAACGGTACTAATTATGTGAAACTATTGGTAAACCGTAAACATTTGTCAGAAGGCAATAGGATAAAGACTTCCGGCTCCTCGGGCTGGTGCGAATATTTCAATGTCCGTATGTGCCAAACCGTTGGTTTGTGACACACCTTTACGCGTCTCTCGTTCGCTGCGCTCGCACGAAAGCTATAGCCTAACCTAAAACCAATCCATCTTCCGTTCATTATTCGATATGGTGGCGACATATTTCAAATTTGCGAACGTGTCGGATCGGTTGTGAGGTTGGACTAGATTTTTTCGAGCGAGCGGAGCGAGCGAGCAACGATCACAATTTCCAACCTATACATACACCTTATATCGCCTTGCATATATGTCGTGTTATTACCTAATTCTGTCAGCCATTTCGGACATCACGTTGCATTGTACTATGTGGAAATAGTGCTATTTATGTGAAACTATTCATAAACTGTAAACATGTGTCGGTAGGCAATAAGATAAATACTTCCGGCTCCTCGGGCTGGTGCGAATATTTCAATGTCCGTATGTGCCAAACCGTTGGTTTATGACACACCGATACGCGTCTCTGGCTCGCGGCGCTCGCTCGAAAACTATAGCCTAACATAAAACCAATCCATCTTGCGTTCATTATTCGATATGATGGCGACATATTTCAAATTTGCGAACGTTTCGGATCGGTTGTGGGGTTGGACTAGATTTTTACGAGCGAGCGGAGCGAGCGAGCAACGGTCACAATTTCCAAGCTATACATATACCATATATTGTCTTGCATATATTTCGAGCTTGTACCTAATTTTGTCAGCCATTTCGGACATCACGCTGCACTGTACTATGAGGAAACGGTACTAATTATGTGAAACTATTGGTAAACCGTAAACATTTGTCAGAAGGCAATAGGATAAAGACTTCCGGCTCCTCGGGCTGGTGCGAATATTTCAATGTCCGTATGTGCCAAACCGTTGGTTTGTGACACACCTTTACGCGTCTCTCGTTCGCTGCGCTCGCACGAAAGCTATAGCCTAACCTAAAACCAATCCATCTTCCGTTCATTATTCGATATGGTGGCGACATATTTCAAATTTGCGAACGTGTCGGATCGGTTGTGAGGTTGGACTAGATTTTTACGAGCGAGCGGAGCGAGCGAGCAACGGTCACAATTTCCAAGCTATACATATACCTTATATTGCCTTCCATATATTTCGTGTTATTACCTAATTTTGTCAGCCATTTCGGACATCACATTGCACTGTACTATGAGGAAATAGTACTATTTATGTGAAACTATTCATAAACTGTAAACATGTGTCGGTAGGCAATAGGATAAATACTTCCGGCTCCTCGGGCTGGTGCGAATATTTCAATATCCGTATGTGCCAAACCTTTGGTTTATGACACACCTTTACGCGTCTCTCGCTCGCTGCGCTCGCTCGGATACTATAGCCTAACCTAAAACCAATCCATCTTGCGTTCATTATTCGATATGATGGCGACAAATTTCAAATTTGCGAACGTGTCGTATCGGTTGTGAGGTTGGACTAGATTTTTACGAGCGAGCGGAGCGAGCGAGCAACGGTCACAATTTCCAAGCTATACATATACCATATATTGCCTTGCATATATTTCGTGTTATTACCTAATTTTGTCAGCCATTTCGGACATCACATTGCACTGTACTATGAGGACATAGTACTATTTATGTGAAACTATTCATAAACTGTAAACATTTGTCAGAAGGCAATAGGATAAAGACTTCCGGCTCCTCGGGCTGGTGCGAATATATCAATGTCCGTATGTGCCAAACCGATGGTTTGTGACACACCTTTACGCGTCTCTCGTTCGCTGCGCTCGCACGAAAGCTATAGCCTAACCTAAAACCAATCCATCTTCCGTTCATTATTCGATATGGTGGCGACATATTTCAAATTTGCGAACGTGTCGGATCGGTTGTGAGGGTGGACTAGATTTTTTCGAGCGAGCGGAGCGAGCGAGCAACGATCACAATTTCCAACCTATACATACACCTTATATCGCCTTGCATATATGTCGTGTTATTACCTAATTCTGTCAGCCATTTCGGACATCACGTTGCATTGTACTATGTGGAAATAGTGCTATTTATGTGAAACTATTCATAAACTGTAAACATGTGTCGGTAGGCAATAGGATAAATACTTCCGGCTCCTCGGGCTGGTGCGAATATTTCAATATCCGTATGTGCCAAACCTTTGGTTTATGACACACCTTTACGCGTCTCTCGCTCGCTGCGCTCGCTCGGATACTATAGCCTAACCTAAAACCAATCCATCTTGCGTTCATTATTCGATATGATGGCGACATATTTCAAATTTGCGAACGTGTCGTATCGGTTGTGAGGTTGGACTAGATTTTTACGAGCGAGCGGAGCGAGCGAGCAACGGTCACAATTTCCAAGCTATACATATACCATATATTGCCTTGCATATATTTCGTGTTATTACCTAATTTTGTCAGCCATTTCGGACATCACATTGCACTGTACTATGAGGACATAGTACTATTTATGTGAAACTATTCATAAACTGTAAACATTTGTCAGAAGGCAATAGGATAAAGACTTCCGGCTCCTCGGGCTGGTGCCAATATTTCAATGTCCGTATGTGCCAAACCGTTGGTTTGTGACACACCTTTACGCGTCTCTCGTTCGCTGCGCTCGCACGAAAGCTATAGCCTAACCTAAAAACAATCCATCTTCCGTTCATTATTCGATATGGTGGCGACATATTTCAAATTTGCGAACGTGTCGGATCGGTTGTGAGGTTGGACTAGATTTTTACGAGCGAGCGGAGCGAGCGAGCAACTGTCACAATTTCCAAGCTATACATATACCTTATATTGCCTTCCATATATTTCGTGTTATTACCTAATTTTGTCAGCCATTTCGGACATCACATTGCACTGTACTATGAGGAAATAGTACTATTTATGTGAAACTATTCATAAACTGTAAACATGTGTCGGTAGGCAATAGGATAAATACTTCCGGCTCCTCGGGCTGGTGCGAATATTTCAATATCCGTATGTGCCAAACCTTTGGTTTATGACACACCTTTACGCGTCTCTCGCTCGCTGCGCTCGCTCGGATACTATAGCCTAACCTAAAACCAATCCATCTTGCGTTCATTATTCGATATGATGGCGACATATTTCAAATTTGCGAACGTGTCGTATCGGTTGTGAGGTTGGACTAGATTTTTACGAGCGAGCGGAGCGAGCGAGCAACGGTCACAATTTCCAAGCTATACATATACCATATATTGCCTTGCATATATTTCGTGTTATTACCTAATTTTGTCAGCCATTTCGGACATCACATTGCACTGTACTATGACGACATAGTACTATTTATGTGAAACTATTCATAAACTGTAAACATGTGTCGGTAGGCAATAGGATAAATACGTCCGGCCCCTCGGGCTGGTGCGAATATTTCAATGTCCGTATGTGCCAAACCGTTGGTTTATGACACACCATTACGCGTCTCTCGCTCGCGGCGCTCGCACGAAAGCTATAGCCTAACCTAAAACCAATCCATCTTCCGTTCATTATTCGATATGGTGGCGACATATTTCAAATTTGCGAACGTGTGGGATCGGTTGTGAGGTTGGACTAGATTTTTACGAGCGAGCGGAGCGAGCGAACAACGGTCACAATTTCCAAGCTATACATATACCATATATTGTCTTGCATATATTTCGTGCTTGTACCTAATTTTGTCCGCCATTTCGGACATCACGTTGCACTGTACTATGAGGAAACGGTACTAATTATGTGAAACTATTGGTAAACCGTAAACATTTGTCTGAAGGCAATAGGATAAAGACTTCCGGCTCCTCGGGCTGGTGCGAATATTTCAATGTCCGTATGTGCCAAACCGTTGGTTTGTGACACACCTTTACGCGTCTCTCGTTCGCTGCGCTCGCACGAAAGCTATAGCCTAACCTAAAACCAATCCATCTTCCGTTCACTATTCGATATGGTGGCGACATATTTCAAATTTGCGAATGTGTAGGATCGGTTGTGAGGTTGGGCTAGATTTTTACGAGCGAGCGGAGCGAGCGAGCAACGGTCACAATTTCCAAGCTATACATATACCATATATTGTCTTGCATATATTTCGAGCTTGTACCTAATTTTGTCAGCCATTTCGGACATCACGCTGCACTGTACTATGAGGAAACGGTACTAATTATGTGAAACTATTGGTAAACCGTAAACATTTGTCAGAAGGCAATAGGATAAAGACTTCCGGCCCCTCGGGCTGGTGCGAATATTTCAATGTCCGTATGTGCCAAACCGTTGGTTTATGACACACCTTTACGCGTCTCTCGCTCGCGGCGCTCGCTCGGATACTATAGCCTAACCTAAAACCAATCCATCTTGCGTTCATTATTCGATATGATGGCGACATATTTCAAATTTGCGAACGTGTCGGATCGGTTGTGAGGGTGGACTAGATTTTTTCGAGCGAGCGGAGCGAGCGAGCAACGATCACAATTTCCAACCTATACATACACCTTATATCGCCTTGCATATATGTCGTGTTATTACCTAATTCTGTCAGCCATTTCGGACATCACGTTGCATTGTACTATGTGGAAATAGTGCTATTTATGTGAAACTATTCATAAACTGTAAACATGTGTCGGTAGGCAATAGGATAAATACTTCCGGCTCCTCGGGCTGGTGCGAATATTTCAATATCCGTATGTGCCAAACCTTTGGTTTATGACACACCTTTACGCGTCTCTCGCTCGCTGCGCTCGCTCGGATACTATAGCCTAACCTAAAACCAAACCATCTTGCGTTCATTATTCGATATGGTGGCGACATATTTCAAATTTGCGAACGTGTGGGATCGGTTGTGAGGTTGGACTAGATTTTTACGAGCGAGCGGAGCGAGCGAGCAACGGTCACAATTTCCAAGCTATACATATACCTTATATTGCCTTCCATATATTTCGTGTTATTACCTAATTCTGTCAGCCATTTCGGACATCACGTTGCATTGTACTATGTGGAAATAGTACTATTTATGTGAAACTATTCATAAACTGTAAACATGTGTCGGTAGGCAATAGGATAAATACTTCCGGCTCCTCGGGCTGGTGCGAATATTTCAATGTCCGTATGTGCCAAACCGTTGGTTTGTGACACACCTTTACGCGTCTCTCGTTCGCTGCGCTCGCACGAAAGCTATAGCCTAACCTAAAACCAATCCATCTTCCGTTCACTATTCGATATGGTGGCGACATATTTCAAATTTGCGAATGTGTAGGATCGGTTGTGAGGTTGGGCTAGATTTTTACGAGCGAGCGGAGCGAGCGAGCAACGGTCACAATTTCCAAGCTATACATATACCATATATTGTCTTGCATATATTTCGAGCTTGTACCTAATTTTGTCAGCCATTTCGGACATCACGCTGCACTGTACTATGAGGAAACGGTACTAATTATGTGAAACTATTGGTAAACCGTAAACATTTGTCAGAAGGCAATAGGATAAAGACTTCCGGCTCCTCGGGCTGGTGCGAATATATCAATGTCCGTATGTGCCAAACCGATGGTTTGTGACACACCTTTACGCGTCTCTCGTTCGCTGCGCTCGCACGAAAGCTATAGCCTAACCTAAAACCAATCCATCTTCCGTTCATTATTCGATATGGTGGCGACATATTTCAAATTTGCGAACGTGTCGGATCGGTTGTGAGGGTGGACTAGATTTTTTCGAGCGAGCGGAGCGAGCGAGCAACGATCACAATTTCCAACCTATACATACACCTTATATCGCCTTGCATATATGTCGTGTTATTACCTAATTCTGTCAGCCATTTCGGACATCACGTTGCATTGTACTATGTGGAAATAGTGCTATTTATGTGAAACTATTCATAAACTGTAAACATGTGTCGGTAGGCAATAGGATAAATACTTCCGGCTCCTCGGGCTGGTGCGAATATTTCAATATCCGTATGTGCCAAACCTTTGGTTTATGACACACCTTTACGCGTCTCTCGCTCGCTGCGCTCGCTCGGATACTATAGCCTAACCTAAAACCAATCCATCTTGCGTTCATTATTCGATATGATGGCGACATATTTCAAATTTGCGAACGTGTCGTATCGGTTGTGAGGTTGGACTAGATTTTTACGAGCGAGCGGAGCGAGCGAGCAACGGTCACAATTTCCAAGCTATACATATACCATATATTGCCTTGCATATATTTCGTGTTATTACCTAATTTTGTCAGCCATTTCGGACATCACATTGCACTGTACTATGAGGACATAGTACTATTTATGTGAAACTATTCATAAACTGTAAACATTTGTCAGAAGGCAATAGGATAAAGACTTCCGGCTCCTCGGGCTGGTGCCAATATTTCAATGTCCGTATGTGCCAAACCGTTGGTTTGTGACACACCTTTACGCGTCTCTCGTTCGCTGCGCTCGCACGAAAGCTATAGCCTAACCTAAAAACAATCCATCTTCCGTTCATTATTCGATATGGTGGCGACATATTTCAAATTTGCGAACGTGTCGGATCGGTTGTGAGGTTGGACTAGATTTTTACGAGCGAGCGGAGCGAGCGAGCAACTGTCACAATTTCCAAGCTATACATATACCTTATATTGCCTTCCATATATTTCGTGTTATTACCTAATTTTGTCAGCCATTTCGGACATCACATTGCACTGTACTATGAGGAAATAGTACTATTTATGTGAAACTATTCATAAACTGTAAACATGTGTCGGTAGGCAATAGGATAAATACTTCCGGCTCCTCGGGCTGGTGCGAATATTTCAATATCCGTATGTGCCAAACCTTTGGTTTATGACACACCTTTACGCGTCTCTCGCTCGCTGCGCTCGCTCGGATACTATAGCCTAACCTAAAACCAATCCATCTTGCGTTCATTATTCGATATGATGGCGACATATTTCAAATTTGCGAACGTGTCGTATCGGTTGTGAGGTTGGACTAGATTTTTACGAGCGAGCGGAGCGAGCGAGCAACGGTCACAATTTCCAAGCTATACATATACCATATATTGCCTTGCATATATTTCGTGTTATTACCTAATTTTGTCAGCCATTTCGGACATCACATTGCACTGTACTATGACGACATAGTACTATTTATGTGAAACTATTCATAAACTGTAAACATGTGTCGGTAGGCAATAGGATAAATACTTCCGGCCCCTCGGGCTGGTGCGAATATTTCAATGTCCGTATGTGCCAAACCGTTGGTTTATGACACACCATTACGCGTCTCTCGCTCGCGGCGCTCGCACGAAAGCTATAGCCTAACCTAAAACCAATCCATCTTCCGTTCATTATTCGATATGGTGGCGACATATTTCAAATTTGCGAACGTGTGGGATCGGTTGTGAGGTTGGACTAGATTTTTACGAGCGAGCGGAGCGAGCGAACAACGGTCACAATTTCCAAGCTATACATATACCATATATTGTCTTGCATATATTTCGTGCTTGTACCTAATTTTGTCCGCCATTTCGGACATCACGTTGCACTGTACTATGAGGAAACGGTACTAATTATGTGAAACTATTGGTAAACCGTAAACATTTGTCAGAAGGCAATAGGATAAAGACTTCCGGCTCCTCGGGCTGGTGCGAATATTTCAATGTCCGTATGTGCCAAACCGTTGGTTTGTGACACACCTTTACGCGTCTCTCGTTCGCTGCGCTCGCACGAAAGCTATAGCCTAACCTACAACCAATCCATCTTCCGTTCACTATTCGATATGGTGGCGACATATTTCAAATTTGCGAATATGTAGGATCGGTTGTGAGGTTGGGCTAGATTTTTACGAGCGAGCGGAGCGAGCGAGCAACGGTCACAATTTCCAAGCTATACATATACCATATATTGTCTTGCATATATTTCGAGCTTGTACCTAATTTTGTCAGCCATTTCGGACATCACGCTGCACTGTACTATGAGGAAACGGTACTAATTATGTGAAACTATTGGTAAACCGTAAACATTTGTCAGAAGGCAATAGGATAAAGACTTCCGGCTCCTCGGGCTGGTGCGAATATTTCAATGTCCGTATGTGCCAAACCGTTGGTTTGTGACACACCTTTACGCGTCTCTCGTTCGCTGCGCTCGCACGAAAGCTATAGCCTAACCTAAAACCAATCCATCTTCCGTTCATTATTCGATATGGTGGCGACATATTTCAAATTTGCGAACGTGTCGGATCGGTTGTGAGGTTGGACTAGATTTTTTCGAGCGAGCGGAGCGAGCGAGCAACGATCACAATTTCCATCCTATACATACACCTTATATCGCCTTGCATATATGTCGTGTTATTACCTAATTCTGTCAGCCATTTCGGACATCACGTTGCATTGTACTATGTGGAAATAGTGCTATTTATGTGAAACTATTCATAAACTGTAAACATGTGTCGGTAGGCAATAGGATAAATACTTCCGGCTCCTCGGGCTGGTGCGAATATTTCAATATCCGTATGTGCCAAACCTTTGGTTTATGACACACCTTTACGCGTCTCTCGCTCGCTGCGCTCGCTCGGATACTATAGCCTAACCTAAAACCAAACCATCTTGCGTTCATTATTCGATATGGTGGCGACATATTTCAAATTTGCGAACGTGTGGGATCGGTTGTGAGGTTGGACTAGATTTTTACGAGCGAGCGGAGCGAGCGAGCAACGGTCACAATTTCCAAGCTATACATATACCTTATATTGCCTTCCATATATTTCGTGTTATTACCTAATTCTGTCAGCCATTTCGGACATCACGTTGCATTGTACTATGTGGAAATAGTACTATTTATGTGAAACTATTCATAAACTGTAAACATGTGTCGGTAGGCAATAGGATAAATACTTCCGGCTCCTCGGGCTGGTGCGAATATTTCAATGTCCGTATGTGCCAAACCGTTGGTTTATGACACACCTATACGCGTCTCTCGCTCGCTGCGCTCGCTCGAAAACTATAGCCTAACCTAAAACCAATCCACCTTGCGTTCATTATTCGATATGATGGCGACATATTTCAAATTTGCGAACGTGTCGGATCGGTTGTGGGGTTGGACTAGATTTTTACGAGCGAGCGGAGCGAGCGAGCAGCGGTCACAATTTCCAAGCTATACATATACCATATATTGTCTTGCATATATTTCATGCTTGTACCTAATTTTGTCAGCCATTTCGGACATCACGTTGCACTGTACTATGAGGAAACGGTACTAATTATGTGAAACTATTGGTAAACCGTAAACATTTGTCAGAAGGCAATAGGATAAAGACTTCCGGCTCCTCGGGCTGGTGCGAATATTTCAATGTCCGTGTGTGCCAAACCGTTTGTTTATGACACACCTATACGTGTCTCTCGCTCGCTGCGCTCGCTCGAAAACTATAGCCTAACCTAAAACCAATCCATCTTCCGTTCATTATTCGATATGGTGGCGACATATTTCAAATTTGCGAACGTGTGGGATCGGTTGTGAGGTTGGACTAGATTTTTACGAGCGAGCGGAGCGAGCGAGCAACGGTCACAATTTCCAAGCTATACATAAACCTTATATTGCCTTCCATATATTTCGTGTTATTACCTAATTTTGTCAGCCATTTCGGACATCACATTGCACTGTACTATGAGGAAATAGTACTATTTATGTGAAACTATTCATAAACTGTAAACATGTGTCGGTAGGCAATAGGATAAATACTTCCGGCTCCTCGGGCTGGTGCGAATATTTCAATGTCCGTATGTGCCAAACCGTTGGTTTATGACACACCTTTACGCGTCTCTCGCTCGCGGCGCTCGCTCGAAAACTATAGCCTAACCTAAAACCAATCCATCTTGCGTTCATTATTCGATATGATGGCGACATATTTCAAATTTGCGAACGTGTCGGATCGGTTGTGAGGTTGGACTAGATTTTTACGAGCGAGCGGAGCGAGCGAGCAACGGTCACAATTTCCAAGCTATACATATACCATATATTGTCTTGCATATATTTCGAGCTTGTACCTAATTTTGTCAGCCATTTCGGACATCACGCTGCACTGTACCATGAGGAAACGGTACTAATTATGTGAAACTATTGGTAAACCGTAAACATTTGTCAGAAGGCAATAGGATAAAGACTTCCGGCTCCTCGGGCTGGTGCCAATATTTCATTGTCCGTATGTGCCAAACCGTTGGTTTGTGACACACCTTTACGCGTCTCTCGTTCGCTGCGCTCGCACGAAAGCTATAGCCTAACCTAAAACCAATCCATCTTCCGTTCATTATTCGATATGGTGGCGACATATTTCAAATTTGCGAACGTGTCGTATCGGTTGTGAGGTTGGACTAGATTTTTACGAGCGAGCGGAGCGAGCGAGCAACGGTCACAATTTCCAAGCTATACATATACCATATATTGCCTTGCATATATTTCGTGTTATTACCTAATTTTGTCAGCCATTTCGGACATCACATTGCACTGTACTATGACGACATAGTACTATTTATGTGAAACTATTCATAAACTGTAAACATGTGTCGGTAGGCAATAGGATAAATACTTCCGGCCCCTCGGGCTGGTGCGAATATTTCAATGTCCGTATGTGCCAAACCGTTGGTTTATGACACACCATTACGCGTCTCTCGCTCGCGGCGCTCGCACGAAAGCTATAGCCTAACCTAAAACCAATCCATCTTCCGTTCATTATTCGATATGGTGGCGACATATTTCAAATTTGCGAACGTGTCGGATCGGTTGTGAGGTTGGACTAGATTTTTACGAGCGAGCGGAGCGAGCGAGCAACTGTCACAATTTCCAAGCTATACATATACCTTATATTGCCTTCCATATATTTCGTGTTATTACCTAATTTTGTCAGCCATTTCGGACATCACATTGCACTGTACTATGAGGAAATAGTACTATTTATGTGAAACTATCCATAAACTGTAAACATGTGTCGGTAGGCAATAGGATAAATACTTCCGGCTCCTCGGGCTGGTGCGAATATTTCAATATCCGTATGTGCCAAACCTTTGGTTTATGACACACCTTTACGCGTCTCTCGCTCGCTGCGCTCGCTCGGATATTATAGCCTAACCTAAAACCAATCCATCTTGCATTCATTATTCGATATGATGGCGACATATTTCAAATTTGCGAACGTTTCGGATCGGTTGTGCGGTTGGACTAGATTTTTACGAGCGAGCGGAGCGAGCGAGCAACGGTCACAATTTCCAAGCTATACATATACCATATATTGTCTTGCATATATTTCGTGCTTGTACCTAATTTTGTCAGCCATTTCGGACATCACGTTGCACTGTACTATGAGGAAACGGTACTAATTATGTGAGACTATTGGTAAACCGTAAACATTTGTCAGAAGGCAATAGGATAAATACTTCCGGCTCCTCGGGCTTGTGCGAATATTTCAATGTCCGTATGTGCCAAACCGTTGGTTTATGACACACCTTTACGCGTCTCTCGCTCGCTGCGCTCGTTCGAAAACTATAGCCTAACCTAAAACGAATCCATCTTCCGTTCATTATTCGATATGGTGGCGACATATTTCAAATTTGCGAACGTGTCGGATCGGTTGTGAGGTTGGACTAGATTTTTACGAGCGAGCGGAGCGAGCGAGCAACGGTCACAATTTCCAAGCTATACATATACCTTATATTGCCTTCCATATATTTCGTGTTATTACGTAATTTTGTCAGCCATTTCGGACATCACATTGCACTGTACTATGAGGAAATAGTACTATTTATGTGAAACTGTTCATAAACTGTAAACATGTGTCGGTAGGCAATAGGATAAATACTTCCGGCTCCTCGGGCTGGTGCGAATATTTCAATATCCGTATGTGCCAAACCTTTGGTTTATGACACACCTTTACGCGTCTCTCGCTCGCTGCGCTCGCTCGGATACTATAGCCTAACCTAAAACCAATCCATCTTCCGTTCATTATTCGATATGGTGGCGACATATTTCAAATTTGCGAACGTGTGGGATCGGTTGTGAGGTTGGACTAGATTTTTACGAGCGAGCGGAGCGAGCGAGCAACGGTCACAATTTCCAAGCTATACATATACCATATATTGTCTTGCATATATTTCGTGCTTGTACCTAATTCTGTCAGCCATTTCGGACATCACGTTGCACTGTACTATGAGGAAACGGTACTAATTATATGAGACTATTGGTAAACCGTAAACATTTATCAGAAAGCAATAGGATAAAGACTTCCGGCTCCTCGGGCTGGTGCGAATATATCAATGTCCGTATGTGCCAAACCGATGGTTTGTGACACACCTTTACGCGTCTCTCGTTCGCTGCGCTCGCACGAAAGCTATGGCCTAACCTAAAACCAATCCATCTTCCGTTCATTATTCGATATGGTGGCGACATGTTTCAAATTTGCGAACGTGTCGGATCGCCTGTGAGGTTGGACTAGATTTTTGCGAGCGAGCGGAGCTAGCGAGCAATGGTCACAATTTCCAAGCTATACATATACCATATATTGCCTTGCATATATTTCGTGCTAGTACCTAATTGTGTCAGCCATTTCGGACATCACATTGCACTGTACTATGTGGAAATAGTACTATTTATGTGAAACTGTTCATAAACTGTAAACATGTGTCGGTAGGCAATAGGATAAATACTTCCGGCTCCTCGGGCTGGTGCGAATATTTCAATATCCGTATGTGCCAAACCTTTGGTTTATGACACACCTTTACGCGTCTCTCGCTCGCTGCGCTCGCTCGGATACTATAGCCTAACCTAAAACCAATCCATCTTCCGTTCATTATTCGATATGGTGGCGACATATTTCAAATTTGCGAACGTGTGGGATCGGTTGTGAGGTTGGACTAGATTTTTACGAGCGAGCGGAGCGAGCGAGCAACGGTCACAATTTCCAAGCTATACATATACCTTATATTGCCTTGCATATATTTCGTGCTAGTACCTAACTTTGTCAGCCATTTCGGACATCACACTGCACTGTACTATGTGGAAATAGTACTATTTATGTGAAGCTATTCATAAACTGTAAACATGTGTCGGTAGGCAATAGGATAAATACTTCCGGCAACTCGGGCTGGTGCGAATATATCAATGTCCGTATGTGCCAAACCGATGGTTTGTGACACACCTTTACGCGTCTCTCGTTCGCTGCGCTCGCACGAAAGCTATAGCCTAACCTAAAACCAATCCATCTTCCGTTCATTATTCGATATGGTGGCGACATATTTCAAATTTGCGAACGTGTGGGATCGGTTGTGAGGTTGGACTAGATTTTTACGAGCGAGCGGAGCGAGCGAGCAACGGTCACAATTTCCAAGCTATACATATACCTTATATTGCCTTGCATATATTTCGTGCTAGTACCTAACTTTGTCAGCCATTTCGGACATCACACTGCACTGTACTATGTGGAAATAGTACTATTTATGTGAAGCTATTCATAAACTGTAAACATGTGTCGGTAGGCAATAGGATAAATACTTCCGGCTACTCGGGCTGGTGCGAATATTTCAATGTCCGTATGTGCCAAACCGTTCGTTTATGACACACCTTTACGCGTCTCTCGCTCGCTGCGCTCGCTCGAAAACTATAGCCAAACCTAAAACCAATCCATATTGCGTTGAGTATTTCATATGATGGCGACATATTTCAAATTTGCGAACGTGTCCGATCGGTTGTGAGGTTGGACTAGATTTTTACGAGCGACCGGAGCGAGCGAGCAACGGTCACAATTTCCAAGCTATACATATACCATATATTGCCTTGCATATATTTCTTATTATTACCTACTTTTGTCAGCCATTTTGGACATCATATTGCACTGTTATATGTGGAAATAGTACTATTTATGTGAAACTATTCATAAACTGTAAGCATTTGTCAGTAGGCAATAGGATAAATACTTCCGGCTCCTCGGGCTGGTGCGAATATTTCAATGTCCGTATGTGCCAAACCGTTGGTTTGTGACACACCTTTACGCGTCTCTCGCTCGCTGCGCTCGCACGAAAGCTATAGCCTAACCTAAAACCAATCCATCTTCCGTTCATTATTGGATATGGTGGCGACATATTTCAAATTTGCGAACGTGTCGGATCGCTTGTGAGGTTGGACTAGATTTTTGCGAGCGAGCGGAGCGAGCGAGCAATGGTCACAACTTCCAAGCTATACATATACCATATATTGCCTTGCATATATTTCGTGCTAGTACCTAATTGTGTCAGCCATTTCGGACATCACATCGCACTGTACTATGTGGAAATAGTACTATTTATGTGAACCGATTCATAAACTGTAAACATGTGTCGGTAGGCAATAGGATAAATACTTCCGGCTCCTCGGGCTGGTGCGAATATTTCAATGTCCGTATGTGCCAAACCGTTGGTTTATGACACACCTTTACGCGTCTCTCGCTCGCTGCGCTCGTTCGAAAACTATAGCCTAACCTAAAACGAATCCATCTTCCGTTCATTATTCGATATGGTGGCGACATATTTCAAATTTGCGAACGTGTGGGATCGGTTGTGAGGTTGGACTAGATTTTTACGAGCGAGCGGAGCGAGCGAGCAACGGTCACAATTTCCAAGCTATACGTATACCTTATATTGCCTTCCATATATTTCGTGTTATTACCTAATTTTGTCAGCCATTTCGGACATCACATTGCACTGTACTATGAGGAAATAGTACTATTTATGTGAAACTATTCATAAACTGTAAACATGTGTCGGTAGGCAATAGGATAAATACTTCCGGCTCCTCGGGCTGGTGCGAATATTTCAATGTCCGTATGTGCCAAACCGTTGGTTTATGACACACCTATACGCGTCTCTCGCTCGCTGCGATCGCTCGAAAACTATATCCTAACCAAAAACCAATCCATCTTGCGCTCATTATTCGATATGATGGCGACATATTTCAAATTTGCGAACGTGTCGGATCGGTTGTGGGGTTGGACTAGATTTTTACGAGCGAGCGGAGCGAGCGAGCAACGGTCACAATTTCCAAGCTATACATATACCATATATTGTCTTGCATATATTTCGTGCTTGTACCTAATTTTGTCAGCCATTTCGGACATCACGTTGCACTGTACTATGAGGAAACGGTACTGATTATGTGAAACTATTGGTAAACCATAAACATTTGTCAGAAGGCAATAGGATAAAGACTTCCGGCTCCTCGGGCTGGTGCGAATATATCAATGTCCGTATGTGCCAAACCGATGGTTTGTGACACACCTTTACGCGTCTCTCGTTCGCTGCGATCGCACGAAAGCTATAGCCTAACCTAAAACCAATCCATCTTCCGTTCATTATTCGATATGGTGGCGACATAATTCAAATTTGCGAACGTGTGGGATCGGTTGTGAGGTTGGACTAGATTTTTACGAGCGAGCGGAGCGAGCGAGCAACGATCACAATTTCCAACCTATACATACACCTTATATTGCCTTGCATATATGTCGTGTTATTACCTAATTTTGTCAGCCATTTCGGACATCACATTGCATTGTACTATGTGGAAATAGTACTATTTATGTGAAACTATTCATAAACTGTAAACATGTGTCGGTAGGCAATAGGATAAGTACTTCCGGCTCCTCGGGCTGGTGCGAATATTTCAATGTCCGTATGTGCCAAACCGTTGGTTTATGACACACCGATACGCGTCTCTGGCTCGCTGCGCTCGCTCGAAAACTATAGCCAAACCTAAAACCAATCCATCTTGCGTTCATTATTCGATATGATGGCGACATATTTCAAATTTGCGAACGTGTCGGATCGGTTGTGGGGTTGGACTAGATTTTTACGAGCGAGCGGAGCGAGCGAGCAACGGTCACAATTTCCAAGCTATACATATACCATATATTGTCTTGCATATATTTCGTGCTTGTACCTAATTTTGTCAGCCATTTCGGACATCACGTTGCACTGTACTATGAGGAAACGGTACTAATTATGTGAGACTATTGGTAAACTGTAAACATTTATCAGAAGGCAATAGGATAAAGACTTCCGGCTCCTCGGGCTGGTGCGAATATATCAATGTCCGTATGTGCCAAACCGATGGTTTGTGACACACCTTTACGCGTCTCTCGTTCGCTGCGCTCGCACGAATGCTATAGCCTAACCTAAAACCAATCCATCTTCCGTTCATTATTCGATATGGTGGCGACATATTTCAAATTTGCGAACGTGTGGGATCGGTTGTGAGGTTGGACTAGATTTTTACGAGCGAGCGGAGCGAGCGAGCAACGGTCACAATTTCCAAGCTATACATATACCTTATATTGCCTTCCATATATTTCGTGTTATTACCTACTTTTGTCAGCCATTTCGGACATCACATTGCACTGTACTATGAGGAAATAGTACTATTTATGTGAAACTATTCATAAACTGTAAACATGTGTCGGTAGGCAATAGGATAAATACTTCCGGCTCCTCGGGCTGGTGCGAATATTTCAATGTCCGTATGTGCCAAACCGTTGGTTTGTGACACACTTTTACGCGCCTCTCGCTCGCTGCGCACGCACGAAAGCTATAGCCTAACCTAAAACCAATCCATCTTGCGTTCATTATTCGATATGATGACGACATATTTCAAATTTGCGAACGTGTCGGATCGGTTGTGAGGTTGGACTAGATTTTTACGAGCGAGCGGAGCGAGCGAGCAACGGTCACAATTTCCAAGCTATACATATACCATATATTGTCTTGCATATATTTCGAGCTTGTACCTAATT
The DNA here is from genome assembly GCF_024516045.1 of Bombus affinis. NCBI lineage: Eukaryota > Metazoa > Arthropoda > Insecta > Hymenoptera > Apidae > Bombus > Bombus affinis. Next base: position 88,998 of record NW_026108949.1, on the reverse strand, counting down.
TTGTCAGCCATTTCGGACATCACATTGTACTGTACTGTGTGGAAATAGTACTATTTATGTGAAACTATTGGTAAACTGTAAACATTTGTCAGTAGCAATAGGATAAAGACTTCCGGCTCCTCGGGCTGGTGCGAATATTTCAATGTCCGTATGTGCTAAACCGCTGGTTTGTGTCACACCTTTACGCGTCTCTCGCTCGCTGCGGTCGCACGAAAGCTATAGCCTAACCTAAAACCAATCCATCTTCCGTTCATTATTCGATGTGGTGGCGACATATTTCTAATTTGCGAACGTGTCGGATCGGATGTGAGGGTGGACTAGATTTTTTACGAGCGAGCGGAGCGAGCGAGCTACGGTCACAACTTCCAAGCTATACAAATACCATATATTGCCTTGCATATATTTCGTGTTATTACATAATTTTGTCAGCCATTTCGGACATCACATTGCACTGTACTATGAGGAAACGGTACTAATTATGTGAAACTATTGGTAAACCGTAAACATTTGTCAGAAGGCAATAGGATAAAGACTTCCGGCTCCTCGGGCTGGTGCGAATATTTCAATGTCCGTATGTGCCAAACCGTTGGTTTATGACACACCTATACGCGTCTCTCGCTCGCTGCGCTCGCTCGAGAACTATAGCCTTACCTAAAACCAATCCATCTTGCGTTCATTATTCGATATGATGGCGACATATTTCAAATTTGCGAACGTGTCGGATCGGTTGTGGGGTTGGACTAGATTTTTACGAGCGAGCGGAGCGAGCGAGCAACGGTCACAATTTCCAAGCTATACATATACCATATATTGTCTTGCATATATTTCGTGCTTGTACCTAATTTTGTCAGCCATTTCGGACATCACGTTGCACTGTACTATGAGGAAACGGTACTAATTATGTGAAACTATTGGTAAACCGTAAGCATTTGTCAGAAGGCAATAGGATAAAGACTTCCGGCTCCTCGGGCTGGTGCGAATATTTCAATGTCCGTATGTGCCAAGCCGTTGGTTTGTGACACACCTTTACGCGTCTCTCGTTCGCTGCGCTCGCACGAAAGCTATAGCCTAACCTAAAACCAATCCATCTTCCGTTCATTATTCGATATGGTGGCGACATATTTCAAATTTGCGAACGTGTCGGATCGGTTGTGAGGGTGGACTAGATTTTTTCGAGCCAGCGGAGCGAGCGAGCAACGATCACAATTTCCAACCTATACATACACCTTATATTGCCTTGCATATATGTCGTGTTATTACCTAATTTTGTCAGCCATTTCGGACATCACATTGCATTGTACTATGAGGAAACGGTACTAATTATGTGAAACTATTGGTAAACCGTAAACATTTGTCAGAAGGCAATAGGATAAAGACTTCCGGCTCCTCGGGCTGGTGCGAATATTTCAATGTCCGTATGTGCCAAACCGTTGGTTTATGACACACCTATACGCGTCTCTCGCTCGCTGCGCTCGCTCGAAAACTATAGCCTAACCTAAAACCAATCCATCTTGCGTTCATTATTCGATATGATGGCGACATATTTCAAATTTGCGAACGTGTCGGATCGGTTGTGGGGTTGGACTAGATTTTTACGAGCGAGCGGAGCGAGCGAGCAACGATCACAATTTCCAAGCTATACATATACCATATATTGTCTTGCATATATTTCGTGCTTGTACCTAATTTTGTCAGCCATTTCGGACATCACATTGCATTGTGCTATGTGGAAATAGTACTATTTATGTGAAACTATTCATAAACTGTAAACATGTGTCGGTAGGCAATAGGATAAATACTTCCGGCTCCGCGGGCTGGTGCGAATATTTCAATGTCCGTATGTGCCAAACCGTTGGTTTATGACACACCTATACGCGTCTCTCGATCGCGGCGCTCGCTCGAAAACTATAGCCTATCCTAAAACCAATCCATCTTGCGTTCATTATTCGATATGATGGCGACATGTTTCAAATTTGCGAACGTGTCGGATCGTTTGTGGGGTTGGACGTGATTTTTACGAGCGAGCGGAGCGAGCGAGCAACGGTCACAATTTCCAAGCTATACATATACCATATATTGCCTTGCATATATTTCGTGCTAGTACCTAATTTTGTCAGCCATTTCGGACATCACATTGCACTGTACTATGAGGAAACGGTACTAATTATGTGAAACTATTGGTTAACCGTAAACATTTGTCAGAAGGTAATAGGATAAAGACTTCCGGCTCCTCGGGCTGGTGCGAATATTTCAATATCCGTATGTGCCAAACCGTTGGTTTGTGACACACCTTTACGCGAATCTCGCTCGCTGCGGTCGCACGAAAGCTATAGCCTAACCTAAAACCAATCCATCTTCCGTTCATTATTCGATATGGTGGCGACATATTTCTAATTTGCGAACATGTCGTATCGGTTGTGAGGTTGGACTAGATGTTTACGAGCGAGCGGAGCGAGCGAGCAACGGTCACAACTTCCAAGCTATACATATACCATATATTGCCTTGCATATATTTCGTGCTAGTACCTAATTTTGTCAGCCACTTCGGACATCACATTGCACTGTACTATGTGGAAATAGTACTATTTATGTGAAACTATTCATAAACTGTAAACATGTGTCGGTAGGCAACAGGATAAATACTTCCGGCTCCTCGGGCTGGTGCGAATATTTCAATGTCCGTATGTGCCAAACCGTTGGTTTATGACACACCTTTACGCGTCTGTCGCTCGCTGCGCTCGCACGAAAGCTATAGCCTAACCTCAAACCAATCCATCTTCCGTTCATTATTCGATATGGTGGCGACATATTTCAAATTTGCGAACGTGTCGGATCGGTTGTGAGGGTGGACTAGATTTTTACGAGCGAGCGGAGCGAGCGAGCAACGGTCACAACTTCCAAGCTATACAAATACCATATATTGCCTTGCATATATTTCGTGCTAGTACCTAACTTTGTCAGCCATTTCGGACATCACACTGCACTGTACTATGTGGAAATAGTACTATTTATGTGAAGCTATTCATAAACTGTAAACATGTGTCGGTAGGCAATAGGATAAATACTTCCGGCCACTCGGGCTGGTGCGAATATTTCAATGTCCGTATGTGCCAAACCGTTCGTTTATGACACACCTTTACGCGTCTCTCGCTCGCTGCGCTCGCTCGAAAACTATAGCCTAACCTAAAACCAATCCATATTGCGTTGAGTATTTCATATGATGACGACATATTTCAAATTTGCGAACGTGTCCGATCGGTTGTGAGGTTGGACTAGATTTTTACGAGCGACCGGAGCGAGCGAGCAACGGCCACAATTTCCAAGCTATACATATACCATATATTGCCTTGCATATATTTCTTATTATTACCTACTTTTGTCAGCCATTTTGGACATCACATTGCACTGTTATATGTGGAAATAGTACTATTTATGTGAAACTATTCATAAACTGTAAGCATTTGTCAGTAGGCAATAGGATAAATACTTCCGGCTCCTCGGGCTGGTGCGAATATTTCAATGTCCGTATGTGCCAAACCGTTGGTTTGTGACACACCTTTACGCGTATCTCGCTCGCTGCGCTCGCTCGAAAACTATAGCCTAACCTAAAACCAATCCATATTGCGTTGAGTATTTCATATGATGGCGACATATTTCAAATTTGCGAACGTGTCCGATCGGTTGTGAGGTTGGACTAGATTTTTACGAGCGAGCGGAGCGAGCGTGCAACGGTCACAATTTCCAAGCTATACATATACCTTATATTGCCTTGCTTATATTTCGTGCTAGTACCTAATTTTGTCAGCGATTTCGGACATCACATTGCTCTGTACTATGAGTAAACTGTACTAATTATGTGAAACAATTGGTAAACCGTAAACATTTGTCAGAAGGCAATAGGATAAAGACTTCCGGCCCCTCGGGCTGGTGCGAATATTTCAATATCCGTATGTGCCAAACCGTTGGTTTGTGACACACATTTACGCGTCTCTCGCTCGCTGCGCTCGCACGAAAGCTATAGCCTAACCTAAAACCAATCCATCTTCCGTTCATTATTCGATATGGTGGCGACATATTTCAAATTTGGGAACGTGTCGGATCGGTTGTGAGGTTGGACGAGATTTTTACGAGCGAGCGGAGCGAGCGAGAAACGGTCACAATTTCCAAGCTATACATATACCTTATATTGCCTTGCTTATAATTCTTATTATTACCTACTTTTGTCAGCCATTTTGGACATCACATTGCACTGTTATATGTGGAAATAGTACTATTTATGTGAAACTATTCATAAACTGTAAGCATTTGTCAGTAGGCAATAGGATAAAGACTTCCGGCTCCTCGGGCTGGTGCGAATGTTTCAATGTCCGTATGTGCCAAACCGTTGGTTTGTGACACACCTTTACGCGTCACTCGCTCGCTGCGCTCGCACGAAAGCTATAGCCTAACCTAAAACCAATCCACCTTCCGTTCATTATTGGATATGGTGGCGACATATTTAAAATTTGCGAACGTGTCGGATCGCTTGTGAGGTTGGACTAGATTTTTGCGAGCGAGCGGAGCGAGCGAGCAATGGTCACAATTTCCAAGCTATACATATACCATATATTGCCTTGCATATATTTCGTGCTAGTACCTAATTGTGTCAGCCATTTCGGACATCACATTGCACTGTACTATGTGGAAATAGTACTATTTATGTGAAACTATTCATAAACTGTAAACATGTGTCGGTAGGCAATAGGATAAATACTTCCGGCTCCTCGGGCTGGTGCGAATATTTCAATGTCCGTATGTGCCAAACCGTTGGTTTATGACACACCTTTACGCGTCTCTCGCTCGCTGCGCTCGTTCGAAAACTATAGCCTAACCTAAAACCAATCCATCTTCCGTTCATTATTCGATATTGTGGCGACATATTTCAAATTTGCGAACGTGTGGGATCGGTTGTGAGGTTGGACTAGATTTTTACGAGCGAGCGGAGCGAGCGAGCAACGGTCACAATTTCCAAGCTATACATATACCTTGTATTGCCTTCCATATATTTCGTGTTATTACCTAATTTTGTCAGCCATTTCGGACATCACATTGCACTGTACTATGTGGAAATAGTACTTTTTATGTGAAACTATTCATAAACTGTAAACATGTGTCGGTAGGCAATAGGATAAAAACTTCCGGCTCCTCGGGCTGGTGCGAATATTTCAATGTCCGTATGTGCCAAACCGTTGGTTTGTGACACACCTTTACGCGTCTCTCGCTCGCTGCGCTCGCACGAAAGCTATAGCCTAACCTAAAACCAATCCATCTTCCGTTCATTAATGGATATGGTGGCGACATATTTCAAATTTGCGAACGTGTCGGATCGCTTGTGAGGTTGGACTAGATTTTTGCGAGCGAGCGGAGCGAGCGAGCAATGGTCACAATTTCCAAGCTATACATATACCATATATTGCCTTGCATATATTTCGTGCTAGTACCTAATTGTGTCAGCCATTTCGGACATCACATTGCACTGTACTATGTGGAAATAGTACTATTTATGTGAAACTATTCATAAACTGTAAACATGTGTCGGTAGGCAATAGGATAAATACTTCCGGCTCCTCGGGCTGGTGCGAATATTTCAATGTCCGTATGTGCCAAACCGTTGGTTTATGACACACCTTTACGCGTCTCTCGCTCGCTGCACTCGTTCGAAAACTATAGCCTAACCTAAAACCAATCCATCTTCCGTTCATTATTCGATATTGTGGCGACATATTTCAAATTTGCGAACGTGTGGGATCGGTTGTGAGGTTGGACTAGATTTTTACGAGCGAGCGGAGCGAGCGAGCAACGGTCACAATTTCCAAGCTATACATATACCTTATATTGCCTTCCATATATTTCGTGTTATTACCTAATTTTGTCAGCCATTTCGGACATCACATTGCACTGTACTATGTGGAAATAGTACTTTTTATGTGAAACTATTCATAAACTGTAAACATGTGTCGGTAGGCAATAGGATAAATACTTCCGGCTCCTCGGGCTGGTGCGAATATTTCAATGTCCGTATGTGCCAAACCGTTGGTTTATGACACACCTATACGCGTCTCTCGCTCGCTGCGCTCGCTCGAAAACTATAGCCTAACCTAAAACCAATCCATGTTGCGTTCATTATTCGATATGATGGCGACATATTTCAAATTTGCGAACGTGTCGGATCGGTTGAGGGGTTGGACTAGATTTTTACGAGCGAGCGGAGCGAGCGAGCAACGGTCACAATTTCCAAGCTATACATATACCATATATTGTCTTGCATATATTTCGTGCTTGTACCTAATTTTGTCAGCCATTTCGGACATCACGTTGCACTGTACTATGAGGAAACGGTACTAATTATGTGAAACTATTGGTAAACCGTAAACATTTGTCAGAAGGCAATAGGATAAAGACTTCCGGCTCCTCGGGCTGGTGCGAATATATCAATGTCCGTATGTGCCAAACCGATGGTTTGTGACACACCTTTACGCGTCTCTCGTTCGCTGCGCTCGCACGAAAGCTATAGCCTAACCTAAAACCAATCCATCTTCCGTTCATTATTGGATATGGTGGCGACATATTTCAAATTTGGGAACGTGCCGGATCGGTTGTGAGGTTGGACGAGATTTTTACGAGCGAGCGGAGCGAGCGAGCATCGGTCACAATTTCCAAGCTATACATATACCTTATATTGCCTTGCTTATATTTCTTATCATTACTTACTTTTGTCAGCCATTTTGGACATCACATTGCATTGTACTATGTGGAAATAGTACTATTTATGTGAAACTATTCATAAACTGTAAGCATTTGTCAGTAGGCAATAGGATAAAGACTTCCGGCTCCTCGGGCTGGTGCGAATGTTTCAATGTCCGTATGAGCCAAACCGTTGGTTTGTGACACACCTTTACGCGTCTCTCGCTTGCTGCGTTCTCACGAAAGCTATAGCCTAACCTAAAACCAATCCATCTTCCGTTCATTATTGGATATGGTGGCGACATATTTCAAATTTGGGAACGTGCCGGATCGGTTGTGAGGTTGGACGAGATTTTTACGAGCGAGCGGAGCGAGCGAGCAACGGTCACAATTTCCAAGCTATACATATACCTTATATTGCCTTGCTTATATTTCTTATTATTACCTACTTTTGTCAGCCATTTTGGACATCACATTGCACTGTTATATGTGGAAATAGTACTATTTATGTGAAACTATTCATAAACTGTAAGCATTTGTCAGTAGGCAATAGGATAAAGACTTCCGGCTCCTCGGGCTGGTGCGAATGTTTCAATGTCCGTATGTGCCAAACCGTTGGTTTGTGACACACCTTTACGCGTCTCTCGCTCGCTGCGCTCGCACGAAAGCTATAGCCTAACCTAAAACCAATCCATCTTCCGTTCATTGTTGGATATGGTGGCGACATATTTCAAATTTGCGAACGTGTCGGATCGGCTGTGAGGTTGGACTAGATTTTTACGATCGAGCGGAGCGAGCGAGCAACGGTCACAATTTCCAAGCTATACATATACCTTATATTGCCTTCCATATATTTCGTGTTATTACCTAATTTTGTCAGCCATTTCGGACATCACATTGCACTGTACTATGAGGAAATAGTACTATTTATGTGAAACTATTCATAAACTGTAAACATGTGTCGGTAGGCAATAGGATAAATACTTCCGGCTCGTCGGGCTGGTGCGAATATTTCAATGTCCGTATGTGCCAAACCGTTGGTTTATGACACACCTTTACGCGTCTCTCGCTCGCGGCGCTCGCTCGAAAACTATAGCCTAACCTAAAACCAATCCATCTTGCGTTCATTATTCGATATGATGGCGACATATTTCAAATTTGCGAACGTGTCGGATCGGTTGTGAGGTTGGGCTAGATTTTTACGATCGAGCGGAGCGAGCGAGCATCGGTCACAATTTCCAACCTATACATACACCTTATATTGCCTTGCATATATGTCGTGTTATTACCTAATTTTGTCTGCCATTTCGGACATCACATTGCACTGTACTATGAGGAAACGGTACTAATTATGTGAAACTGTTGGTAAACCGTAAACATTTGTCAGAAGGCTATAGGATAAAGACTTTCGGCTCCTCGGGCTGGTGCGAATATTTCAATGTCCGTATGTGCCAAACCGTTGGTTTATGACACACCTTTACGCGTCTCTCGCTCGCGGCGCTCGCTCGAAAACTATAGCCTAACCTAAAACCAATCCATCTTGCGTTCATTATTCGATATGATGGCGACATATTTCAAATTTGCGAACGTGTCGGATCGGTTGTGAGGTTGGGCTAGATTTTTACGATCGATCGGAGCGAGCGAGCAACGGTCACAATTTCCAAGCTATACATATACCATATATTGTCTTGCATATATTTCGTGCTTGTACCTAATTTTGTCAGCCATTTCGGACATCACATTGTACTGTACTATGTGGAAATAGTACTATTTATGTGAAACTATTGGTAAACCGTAAACATTTGTGAGAAGGCAATAGGATAAAGACTTCCGGCTCCTCGGGCTGGTGCGAATATTTCAATGTCCGTATGTGCCAAACCGTTGGTTTGTGACACACCTTTACGCGTCTCTCGTTCGCCGCGCTCGCACGAAAGCTATAGCCTAACCTAAAACCAATCCATCTTCCGTTCATTATTCGATATGGTGGCGACATATTTCAAATTTGCGAACGAGTCGGATCGGTTGTGAGGTTGGACTAGATTTTTTCGAGCGAGCGGAGCGAGCGAGCAACGATCACAATTTCCAACCTATACAGCTTACATACATACATACAGCTATACATACAGCTTATATTGCCTTGCATATATGTCGTGTTATTACCTAATTTTGTCAGCCATTTCGGACATCACATTGCATTGTACTATATGGAAATAGTACTATTTATGTGAAACTATTCATAAACTGTAAACATGTGTCGGTAGGCAATAGGATAAATACTTCCGGCTCCTCGGGCTGGTGCGAATATTTCAATGTCCATATGTGCCAAACCGTTGGTTTATGACACACCGATACGCGTCTCTGGCTCGCTGCGCTCGCTCGAAAACTATAGCAAAACCTAAAACCAATCCATCTTGCATTCATTATTCGATATGATGGCGACATATTTCAAATCTGCGAACGTGACGGATCGGTTGTGGGGTTGGACTAGATTTTTACGAGCGAGCGGAGCGAGCGAGCAACGGTCACAATTTCCAAGCTATACATATACCATATATTGTCTTGCATATATTTCGTGCTTGTACCTAATTTTGTCAGCCCTTTCGGACATCACGTTGCACTGTACTATGAGGAAACGGTACTAATTATGTGAGACTATTGGTAAACCGTAAACATTTGTCAGAAGGCAATAGGATAAAGACTTCCGGCTCCTCGGGCTGGTGCGAATATATCAATGTCCGTATGTGCCAAACCGATGGTTTGTGACACACCTTTACGCGTCTCTCGCTCGCTGCGCTCGCACGAAAGCTATAGCCTAACCTAAAACCAATCCATCTTCCGTTCATTATTCGATATGGTGGCGACATATTTCAAATTTGCGAACGTGTGGGATCGGTTGTGAGGTTGGACTAGATTTTTACGAGCGAGAGGAGCGAGCGAGCAACGGTCACAATTTCCAAGCTATACATATACCTTATATTGCCTTCCATATATTTCGTGTTATTACCTAATTTTGTCAGCCATTTCGGACATCACATTGCACTGTACTATGAGGAAATAGTACTATTTATGTGAAACTATTCATAAAATGTAAACATGTGTCGGTATGCAATAGGATAAATACTTCCGGCTCGTCGGGCTGGTGCGAATATTTCAATGTCCGTATGTGCCAAACCGTTGGTTTAAGACACACCTTTACGCGTCTCTCGCTCGCGGCGCTCGCTCGAAAACTATAGCCTAACCTAAAACCAATCCATCTTGCGTTCATTATTCGATATGATGGCGACATATTTCAAATTTGCGAACGTGTCGGATCGGTTGTGAGGTTGGGCTAGATTTTTACGATCGAGCGGAGCGAGCGAGCAACGGTCACAATTTCCAAGCTATACATATACCATATATTGTCTTGCATATATTTCGTGCTTGTACCTAATTTTGTCAGCCATTTCGGACATCACGTTGCACTGTACTATGAGGAAACGGTACTAATTATGTGAAACTATTGGTAAACCGTAAAAATTTGTCAGAAGGCAATAGGATAAAGACTTCCGGCCCCTCGGGCTTGTGCGAATATTTCAATGTCCGTATGTGCCAAACCGTTGGTTTATGACACACCTTTACGCGTCTCTCGCTCGCGGCGCTCGCTCGAAAACTATAGCCTAACCTAAAACCAATCCATCTTGCGTTCATTATTCGATATGATGGCGACATATTTCAAATTTGCGAACGTTTCGGATCGGTTGTGAGGTTGGGCTAGATTTTTACGTGCGAGCGGTGCGAGCGAGCAACGGTCACAATTTCCAAGCTATACATATACCATATATTGTCTTGCATATATTTCGTGCTTGTACCTAATTTTGTCAGCCATTTCGGACATCACGTTGCACTGTACTATGAGGAAACGGTACTAATTATGTGAAACTATTGGTAAACCGTAAACATTTGTCAGAATGCAATAGGATAAAGACTTCCGGCTCCTCGGGCTGGTGCGAATATTTCAATGTCCGTATGTGCCAAACCGTTGGTTTATGACACACCTATACGCGTCTCTCGCTCGCTGCGCTCGCTCGAAAACTATAGCCTAACCTAAAACCAATCCATCTTGCGTTCATTATTCGATATGATGGCGACATATTTCAAATTTGCGAACGTGTCGGATCGGTTGTGGGGTTGGACTAGATTTTTACGATCGAGCGGAGCGAGCGAGCAACGGTCACAATTTCCAAGCTATACATATACCATATATTGTCTTGCATATATTTCGTGCTTGTACCTAATTTTGTCAGCCATTTCGGACATCACGTTGCACTGTACTATGAGGAAACGGTACTAATTATGTGAAACTATTGGTAAACCGTAAACATTTGTCAGAAGGCAATAGGGTAAAGACTTCCGGCTCCTCGGGCTGGTGCGAATATATCAATGTCCGTATCTGCCAAACCGTTGGTTTATGACACACCTTTACGCGTCTCTCGCTCGCGGCGCTCGCTCGAAAACTATAGCCTAACCTAACACCAATCCATCTTCCGTTCATTATTCGATATGGTGGCGACATATTTCAAATTTGGGAACGTGTCGGATCGGTTGTGAGGTTGGACGAGATTTTTACGAGCGAGCGGAGCGAGCGAGCAACGGTCACAATTTCCAAGCTATACATATACCTTATATTGCCTTGCTTATATTTCTTATTATTACCTACTTTTGTCAGCCATTTTGGACATCACATTGCACTGTTATATGTGGAAATAGTACTATTTATGTGAAACTATTCATAAACTGTAAGCATTTGTCAGTAGGCAATAGGATAAAGACTTCCGGCTCCTCGGGCTGGTGCGAATGTTTCAATGTCCGTATGTGCCAAACCGTTGGTTTGTGACACACCTTTACGCGTCTCTCGCTCGCTGCGCTCGCACGAAAGCTATAGCCTAACCTAAAACCAATCCATCTTCCGTTCATTGTTGGATATGGTGGCGACATATTTCAAATTTGCGAACGTGTCGGATCGGCTGTGAGGTTGGACTAGATTTTTACGAGCGAGCGGAGCGAGCGAGCAACGGTCACAATTTCCAAGCTATACATATACCATATATTGTCTTGCATATATTTCGAGCTTGTATCTAATTTTGTCAGCCATTTCGGACATCACGCTGCACTGTACTATGAGGAAACGGTACTAATTATGTGAAACTGTTGGTAAACCGTAAACATTTGTCAGAAGGCAATAGGATAAAGACTTTCGGCTCCTCGGGCTGGTGCGAATATTTCAATGTCCGTATGTGCCAAACCGTTGGTTTGTGACACACCTTTACGCGCCTCTCGCTCGCTGCGCTCGCACGAAAGCTATAGCCTAACCTAAAACCAATCCATCTTCCGTTCATTATTCGATATGGTGGCGACATATTTCAAATTTGCGAACGTGTCGGATCGGTTGAGGGGTTGGACTAGATTTTTACGAGCGAGCGGAGCGAGCGAGCAACGGTCACAATTTCCAAGCTATACATATACCATATATTGTCTTGCATATATTTCGTGCTTGTACCTAATTTTGTCAGCCATTTCGGACATCACGTTGCACTGTACTATGAGGAAACGGTACTAATTATGTGAAACTATTGGTAAACCGTAAACATTTGTCAGAAGGCAATAGGATAAAGACTTCCGGCTCCTCGGGCTGGTGCGAATATATCAATGTCCGTATGTGCCAAACCGATGGTTTGTGACACACCTTTACGCGTCTCTCGTTCGCTGCGATCGCACGAAAGCTATAGCCTAACCTAAAACCAATCCATCTTCCGTTCATTATTCGATATGGTGGCGACATAATTCAAATTTGCGAACGTGTGGGATCGGTTGTGAGGTTGGACTAGATTTTTACGAGCGAGCGGAGCGAGCGAGCAACGGTCACAATTTCCAAGCTATACATACACCTTATATTGCCTTCCATATATTTCGTGTTATTACCTAATTTTGTCAGCCATTTCGGACATCACATTGCACTGTACTATGAGGAAATAGTACTGTTTATGTGAAACTATTAATAAACTGTAAACATGTGTCGGTAGGCAATAGGATAAATACTTCCGGCTCCTCGGGCTGGTGCGAATATTTCAATGTCCGTATGTGCCAAACCGTTGGTTTATGACACACCTTTACGCGTCTCTCGCTCGCGGCGCTCGCTCGAAAACTATAGCCTAACCTAAAACCAATCCATCTTGCGTTCATTATTCGATATGATGGCGACATATTTCAAATTTGCGAACGTTTCGGATCGGTTGTGAGGTTGGGCTAGATTTTTACGAGCGAGCGGAGCGAGCGAGCAACGGTCACAATTTCCAAGCTATACATATACCATATATTGTCTTGCATATATTTCGTGCTTGTACCTAATTTTGTCAGCCATTTCGGACATCACGCTGCACCGTACTATGAGGAAACGGTACTAATTATGTGAAACTATTGGTAAACCGTAAACATTTGTCAGAAGGCAATAGGATAAAGACTTCCGGCTCCTCGGGCTGGTGCGAATATTTCAATGTCCGTATGTGCCAAACCGTTGGTTTATGACACACCTATACGCGTCTCTCGCTCGCTGCGCTCGCTCGAAAACTATAGCCTAACCTAAAACCAATCCATCTTGCGTTCATTATTCGATATGATGGCGACATATTTCAAATTTGCGAACGTGTGGGATCGGTTGTGGGGTTGGACTAGATTTTTACGATCGAGCGGAGCGAGCGAGCAACGGTCACAATTTCCAAGCTATACATATACCATATATTGTCTTGCATATATTTCGTGCTTGTACCTAATTTTGTCAGCCATTTCGGACATCACGTTGCACTGTACTATGAGGAAACGGTACTAATTATGTGAAACTATTGGTAAACCGTAAACATTTGTCAGAAGGCAATAGGATAAAGACTTCCGGCTCCTCGGGCTGGTGCGAATATATCAATGTCCGTATGTGCCAAACCGATGGTTTGTGACACATCTTTACGCGCCTCTCGTTCGCTGCGCTCGCACGAAAGCTATAGCCTAACCTAAAACCAATCCATCTTCCGTTCATTATTCGATATGGTGGCGACATAATTCAAATTTGCGAACGTGTGGGATCGGTTGTGAGGTTGGACTAGATTTTTACGAGCGAGCGGAGCGAGCGAGCAACGGTCACAATTTCCAAGCTATACATATACCTTATATTGCCTTCCATATATTTCGTGTTATTACCTAATTTTGTCAGCCATTTCGGACATCACATTGCACTGTACTATGAGGAAATAGTACTATTTATGTGAAACTATTCATAAACTGTAAACATGTGTCGGTAGGCAATAGGATAAATACTTCCGGCTCCTCGGGCTGGTGCGGATATTTCAATGTCCGTATGTGCCAAACCGTTGGTTTATGACACACCTTTACGCGTCTCTCGCTCGCGGCGCTCGCTCGAAAACTATAGCCTAACCTAAAACCAATCCATCTTGCGTTCATTATTCGATATGGTGGCGACATATTTCAAATTTGCGAACGTGTCGGATCGGTTGTGAGGTTGGACTAGATTTTTTCGAGCGAGCGGAGCGAGCGAGCAACGATCACAATTTCCAACCTATACATACACCTTATATTGCCTTGCATATATGTCGTGTTATTACCTAATTTTGTCTGCCATTTCGGACATCACATTGCACTGTACTATGAGGAAACGGTACTAATTATGTGAAACTGTTGGTAAACCGTAAACATTTATCAGAAGGCAATAGGATAAAGACTTCCGGCACCTCGGGCTGGTGCGAATATATCAATGTCCGTATGTGCCAAACCGATGGTTTGTGACACACCTTTACGCGTCTCTCGTTCGCTGCGCTCGCACGAAAGCTATAGCCTAACCTAAAACCAATCCATCTTCCGTTCATTATTCGATATGGTGGCGACATATTTCAAATTTGCGAACGTGTGGGATCGGTTGTGAGGTTGGACTAGATTTTTACGAGCGAGCGGAGCGAGCGAGCAACGGTCACAATTTCCAAGCTATACATTTACCTTATATTGCCTTCCATATATTTCGTGTTATTACCTAATTTTGTCAGCCATTTCGGACATCACATTGCACTGTACTATGAGGAAATAGTACTATTTATGTGAAACTATTCATAAACTGTAAACATGTGTCGGTAGGCAATAGGATAAATACTTCCGGCTCCTCGGGCTGGTGCGAATATTTCAATGTCCGTATGTGCCAAACCGTTGGTTTATGACACACCGATACGCGTCTCTGGCTCGCGGCGCTCGCTCGAAAACTATAGCCTAACCTAAAACCAATCCATCTTGCGTTCATTATTCGATATGATGGGGACATATTTCAAATTTGCGAACGTTTCGGATCGGTTGTGGGGTTGGACTAGATTTTTACGAGCGAGCGGAGCGAGCGAGCTACGGTCACAATTTCCAAGCTATACATATACCATATATTGTCTTGCATATATTTCGTGCTTGTTCCTAATTTTGTCAGCCATTTCGGACATCACGTTGCACTGTACTATGAGGAAACGGTACTAATTATGTGAAACTATTGGTAAACCGTAAACATTTGTCAGAAGGCAATAGGATAAAGACTTCCGGCTCCTCGGGCTGGTGCGAATATATCAATGTCCGTATGTGCCAAACCGATGGTTTGTGACACACCTTTACGCGTCTCTCGTTCGCTGCGCGCGCACGAAAGCTATAGCCTAACCTAAAACCAATCCATCTTCCGTTCATTATTCGATATGGTGGCGACATATTTCAAATTTGCGAACGTGTGGGATCGGTTGTGAGGTTGGACTAGATTTTTACGAGCGAGCGGAGCGAGCCAGCAACGGTCACAATTTCCAACCTATACATATACCTTATATTGCCTTCCATATATTTCGTGTTATTACCTAATTTTGTCAGCCATTTCGGACATCACATTGCACTGTACTATGAGGAAATAGTACTATTTATGTCAAACTATTCATAAACGGTAAACATGTGTCGGTAGGCAATAGGACAAATACTTCCGGCTCCTCGGGCTGGTGCGAATATTTCAATGTCCGTATGTGCCAAACCGTTGGTTTATGACACACCTTTACGCGTCTCTCGCTCGCGGCGCTCGCTCGAAAACTATAGCCTAACCTAAAACCAATCCACCTTGCGTTCATTATTCGATATGATGGCGACATATTTCAAATTTGCGAACGTGTCGGATCGGTTGTGAGGTTGGACTAGATTTTTTCGAGCGAGCGGAGCGAGCGAGCAACGATCACAATTTGCAACCTATACATACACCTTATATTGCCTTGCATATATGTCGTGTTATTACCTAATTTTGTCTGCCATTTCGGACATCACATTGCACTGTACTATGAGGAAACGGTACTAATTATGTGAGACTATTGGTAAACCGTAAACATTTGTCAGAAGGCAATAGGATAAAGACTTCCGGCTCCTCGGGCTGGTGCGAATATATCAATGTCCGCATGTGCCAAACCGATGGTTTGTGACACACCTTTACGCGTCTCTCGTTCGCTGCGCTCGCACGAAAGCTATAGCCTAACCTAAAACCAATCCATCTTGCGTTCATTATTCGATATGATGGCGACATATTTCAAATTTGCGAACGTGTCGGATCGGTTGTGAGGTTGGACTAGATTTTTTCGAGCGAGCGGAGCGAGCGAGCAACGGTCACAATTTCCAAGCTATACATATACCATATATTGTCTTGCATATATTTCGAGCTTGTACCTAATTTTGTCAGCCATTTCGGACATCACGCTGCACTGTACTTTGAGGAAACGGTACTAATTATGTGAAACTATTGGTAAACCGTAAACATTTGTCAGAAGGCAATAGGATAAAGACTTCCGGCTCCTCGGGCTGGTGCGAATATTTCAATGTCCGTATGTGCCTAACCGTTGGTTTGTGGCACACCTTTACGCGTCTCTCGTTCGCTGCGCTCGCACGAAAGCTATAGCCTAACCTAGAACCAATCCATCTTCAGTTCATTATTCGATATGGTGGCGACATATTTCAAATTTGCGAACGTGTCGGATCGGTTGTGAGGTTGGACTAGATTTTTTCGAGCGAGCGGAGCGAGCGAGCAACGATCACAATTTGCAACCTATACATACACCTTATATTGCCTTGCATATATGTCGTGTTATTACCTAATTTTGTCTGCCATTTCGGACATCACATTGCACTGTACTATGAGGAAACGGTACTAATTATGTGAGACTATTGGTAAACCGTAAACATTTGTCAGAAGGCAATAGGATAAAGACTTCCGGCTCCTCGGGCTGGTGCGAATATATCAATGTCCGCATGTGCCAAACCGATGGTTTGTGACACACCTTTACGCGTCTCTCGTTCGCTGCGCTCGCACGAAAGCTATAGCCTAACCTAAAACCAATCCATCTTCCGTTCATTATTCGATATGGTGGCGACATATTTCAAATTTGGGAACGTGTCGGATCGGTTGTGAGGTTGGACGAGATTTTTACGAGCGAGCGGAGCGAGCGAGCAACGGTCACAATTTCCAAGCTATACATATACCTTATATTGCCTTGCATATATTTCTTATTATTACCTACTTTTGTCAGCCATTTTGGACATCACATGCACTGCTTTATGTGGAAATAGTACTATTTATGTGAAACTATTCATAAACTGTAAGCATTTGTCAGTAGGCAACAGGATAAAGACTTCCGGCTCTTCGGGCTGGTGCGAATGTTTCAATGTCCGTATGTGCCAAACCGTTGGTTTGTGACACACCTTTACGCGTCTCTCGCTCGCTGCGCTCGCACGAAAGCTATAGCCTAACCTAAAACCAATCAATCTTCCGTTCATTATTGGATATGGTGGCGACATATTTCAAATTTGCGAACGTGTCGGATCGCTTGTGAGGTTGGACTAGATTTTTGCGAGCGAGCGGAGCGAGCGAGCAATGGTCACAATTTCCAAGCTATACATATACCATATATTGCCTTGCATATATTTCGTGCTAGTACCTAATTGTGTCAGCCATTTCGGACATCACATTGCACTGTACTATGTGGAAATAGTACTATTTATGTGAAACTATTCATAAACTGTAAACATGTGTCGGTAGGCAATAGGATAAATACTTCCGGCTCCTCGGGCTGGTGCGAATATTTCAATGTCCGTATGTGCCAAACCGTTGGTTTATGACACACCTTTACGCGTCTCTCGCTCGCTGCGCTCGTTCGAAAACTATAGCCTAACCTAAAACCAATCCATCTTCCGTTCATTATTCGATATGGTGGCGACATATTTCAAATTTGCGAACGTGTGGGATCGGTTGTGAGGTTGGACTAGATTTTTGCGAGCGAGCGGAGCGAGCGAGCAACGGTCACAATTTCCAAGCTATACATATACCTTATATTGCCTTCCATATATTTCGTGTTATTACCTAATTTTGTCAGCCATTTCGGACATCACATTGCACTGTACTATGAGGAAATAGTACTATTTATGTGAAACTATTCATAAACTGTAAACATGTGTCGGTAGGCAATAGGATAAACACTTCCGGCTCCTCGGGCTGGTGCGAATATTTCAATGTCCGTATGTGCCAAACGGTTGGTTTATGACACATCTATACGCGTCTCTCGCTCGCTGCGCTCGCTCGACAACTATAGCCTAACCTAAAACCAATCCATCTTGCGTTCATTATTCGATATGGTGGCGACATAATTCAAATTTGCGAACGTGTGGGATCGGTTGTGAGGTTGGACTAGATTTTTACGAGCGAGCGGAGCGAGCGAGCAACGGTCACAATTTCCAAGCTATACATATACCTTATATTGCCTTCCACATATTTCGTGTTATTACCTAATTTTGTCAGCCATTTCGGACATCACATTGCACTGTACTATGAGGAAATAGTACTGTTTATGTGAAACTATTCATAAACTGTAAACATGTGTCGGTAGGCAATAGGATAAAGACTTCCGGCTCTTCGGGCTGGTGCGAATGTTTCAATGTCCGTATGTGCCAAACCGTTGGTTTGTGATACACCTTTACGCGTCTCTCGTTCGCTGCGCTCGCACGAAAGCTATAGCCTAACCTAAAACCAATCCATCTTCCGTTCATTATTCGATATGGTGGCGACATATTTCAAATTTGCGAACGTGTCGGATCGGTTGTGAGGTTGGACTAGATTTTTTCGAGCGAGCGGAGCGAGCGAGCAACGATCACAATTTCCAACCTATACATACACCTTATATTGCCTTGCATATATGTCGTGTTATTACCTAATTTTTCAGCCATTTCGGACATCACATTGCACTGTACTATGAGGAAATAGTACTATTTATGTGAAACTATTCATAAACTGTAAACATGTGTCGGTAGGCAATAGGATAAATACTTCCGGCTCCTCGGGCTGGTGCGAATGTTTCAATGTCCGTATGTGCCAAACCGTTGGTTTGTGACACACCTTTACGCGTCTCTCGCTCGCTGCGCTCGCACGAAAGCTATAGCCTAACCTAAAACCAATCCATCTTCCGTTCATTATTGGATATGGTGGCAACATATTTCAAATTTGCGAACGTGTCGGATCGGTTTTGAGGTTGGACTAGATTTTTACGAGCGAGCGGAGCGAGCGAGCAACGGTCACAATTTCCAAGCTATACATATACCATATATTGCCTTGCATATATTTCGCGCTAGTACCTAATTGTGTCAGCCATTTCGGACATCACATTGCACTGTACTATGTGGAAATAGTACTATTTATGTGAAACTATTCATAAACTGTAAACATGTGTCGGTAGGCAATAGGATAAATACTTCCGGCTCCTCGGGCTGGTGCGAATATTTCAATGTCCGTATGTGCCAAACCGTTGGTTTATGACACACCATTACGCGTCTCTCGCTCGCTGCGCTCGTTCGAAAACTATAGCCTAACCTAAAACCAATCCATCTTCCGTTCATTATTCGATATGGTGGCGACATATTTCAAATTTGCGAACGTGTGGGATCGGTTGTGAGGTTGGACTAGATTTTTGCGAGCGAGCGGAGCGAGCGAGCAACGGTCACAATTTCCAAGCTATACATATACCTTATATTGCCTTCCATATATTTCGTGTTATTACCTAATTTTGTCAGCCATTTCGGACATCACATTGCACTGTACTATGAGGAAATAGTACTATTTATGTGAAACTATTCATAAACTGTAAACATGTGTCGGTAGGCAATAGGATAAACACTTCCGGCTCCTCGGGCTGGTGCGAATATTTCAATGTCCGTATGTGCCAAACCGTTGGTTTATGACACACCTATACGCGTCTCTCGCACGCTGCGCTCGCTCGAAAACTATAGCCTAACCTAAAACCAATCCATCTTGCGTTCATTATTCGATATGATGGCGACATATTTCAAATTTGGGAACGTGTCGGATCGGTTGAGGGGTTGGACTAGATGTTTACGAGCGAGCGGAGCGAGCGAGCAACGGTCACAATTTCCAAGCTATACATATACCATATATTGTCTTGCATATATTTCGTGCTTGTACCTAATTTTGTCAGCCATTTCGGACATCACGTTGCACTGTACTATGAGGAAACGGTACTAATTATGTGAAACTATTGGTAAACCGTAAACATTTGTCAGAAGGCAATAGGATAAAGACTTCCGGCTCCTCGGGCTGGTGCGAATATATCAATGTCCGTATGTGCCAAACCGATGGTTTGTGACACACCTTTACGCGTCTCTCGCTCGCTGCGATCGCACGAAAGCTATAGCCTAACCTAAAACCAATCCATCTTCCGTTCATTATTCGATATGGTGGCGACATAATTCAAATTTGCGAACGTGTGGGATCGGTTGTGAGGTTGGACTAGATTTTTACGAGCGAGCGGAGCGAGCGAGCAACGGTCACAATTTCCAAGCTATACATATACCTTATATTGCCTTCCACATATTTCGTGTTATTACCTAATTTTGTCAGCCATTTCGGACATCACATTGCACTGTACTATGAGGAAATAGTACTGTTTATGTGAAACTATTCATAAACAGTAAACATGTGTCGGTAGGCAATAGGATAAAGACTTCCGGCACCTCGGGCTGGTGCGAATATTTCAATGTCCGTATGTGCCAAACCGTTGGTTTGTGATACACCTTTACGCGTCTCTCGTTCGCTGCGCTCGCACGAAAGCTATAGCCTAACCTAAAACCAATCCATCTTCCGTTCATTATTCGATATGGTGGCGACATATTTCAAATTTGCGAACGTGTCGGATCGGTTGTGAGGTTGGACTAGATTTTTTCGAGCGAGCGGAGCGAGCGAGCAACGATCACAATTTCCAACCTATACATACACCTTATTTTGCCTTGCATATATGTCGTGTTATTACCTAATTTTTCAGCCATTTCGGACATCACATTGCACTGTACTATGAGGAAATAGTACTATTTATGTGAAACTATTCATAAACTGTAAACATGTGTCGGTAGGCAATAGGATAAATACTTCCGGCTCCTCGGGCTGGTGCGAATATTTCAATGTCCGTATGTGCCAAACCGTTGGTTTATGACACACCTATACGCGTCTCTCGCTCGCTGCGCTCGCTCGAAAACTATAGCCTAACCTAAAACCAATCCATCTTGCGTTCATTATTCGATATGATGGCGACATATTTCAAATTTGCGAACGTGTCGGATCGGTTGTGGGGTTGGACTAGATTTTTACGATCGAGCGGAGCGAGCGAGCAACGGTCACAATTTCCAAGCTATACATATACCATATATTGTCTTGCATATATTTCGTGCTTGTACCTAATTTTGTCAGCCATTTCGGACATCACGTTGCACTGTACTATGAGGAAACGGTACTAATTATGTGAAACTATTGGTAAACCGTAAACATTTGTCAGAAGGCAATAGGATAAAGACTTCCGGCTCCTCGGGCTGGTGCGAATATATCAATGTCCGTATGTGCCAAACCGATGGTTTGTGACACACGTTTACGCGTCTCTCGTTCGCTGCGCTCGCACGAAAGCTATAGCCTAACCTAAAACCAATCCATCTTCCGTTCATTATTCGATATGGTGGCGACATAATTCAAATTTGCGAACGTGTGGGATCGGTTGTGAGGTTGGACTAGATTTTTACGAGCGAGCGGAGCGAGCGAGCAACGGTCACAATTTCCAAGCTATACATATACCTTATATTGCCTTCCATATATTTCGTGTTATTACCTAATTTTGTCAGCCATTTCGGACATCACATTGCACTGTACTATGAGGAAATAGTGCTATTTATGTGAAACTATTCATAAACTGTAAACATGTGTCGGTAGGCAATAGGATAAATACTCCCGGCTCGTCGGGCTGGTGCGAATATTTCAATGTCCGTATGTGCCAAACCGTTGGTTTATGACACACCTTTACGCGTCTCTCGCTCGCGGCGCTCGCTCGAAAACTATAGCCTAACCTAAAACCAATCCATCTTGCGTTCATTATTCGATATGATGGCGACATATTTCAAATTTGCGAACGTGTCGGATCGGTTGTGAGGTTGGGCTAGATTTTTACGAGCGAGCGGAGCGAGCGAGCAACGGTCACAATTTCCAAGCTATACATATACCATATATTTTCTTGCATATATTTCGTGCTTGTACCTAATTTTGTCAGCCATTTCGGACATCACGTTGCACTGTACTATGAGGAAACGGTACTAATTATGTGAAACTGTTGGTAAACCGTAAACATTTGTCAGAAGGCAATAGGATAAAGACTTTCGGCTCCTCGGGCTGGTGCGAATGTTTCAATGTCCGTATGTGCCAAACCGTTGGTTTGTGACACACCTTTACGCGTCTCTCGCTCGCTGCGCTCGCACGAAAGCTATAGCCTAACCTAAAACCAATCCATCTTCCGTTCATTATTGGATATGGTGGCGACATATTTCAAATTTGCGAACGTGTCGGATCGGTTGTGAGGTTGGACTAGATTTTTACGAGCGAGCGGAGCGAGCGAGCAACGGTCACAATTTCCAAGCTATACATATACCATATATTGCCTTGCATATATTTCGCGCTAGTACCTAATTGTGTCAGCCATTTCGGACATCACATTGCACTGTACTATGTGGAAATAGTACTATTTATGTGAAACTATTCATAAACTGTAAACATGTGTCGGTAGGCAATAGGATAAATACTTCCGGCTCCTCGGGCTGGTGCGAATATTTCAATGTCCGTATGTGCCAAACCGTTGGTTTATGACACACCATTACGCGTCTCTCGCTCGCTGCGCTCGTTCGAAAACTATAGCCTAACCTAAAACCAATCCATCTTCCGTTCATTATTCGATATGGTGGCGACATATTTCAAATTTGCGAACGTGTGGGATCGGTTGTGTGGTTGGACTAGATTTTTGCGAGCGAGCGGAGCGAGCGAGCAACGGTCACAATTTCCAAGCTATACATATACCTTATATTGCCTTCCATATATTTCGTGTTATTACCTAATTTTGTCAGCCATTTCGGACATCACATTGCACTGTACTATGAGGAAATAGTACTATTTATGTGAAACTATTCATAAACTGTAAACATGTGTCGGTAGGCAATAGGATAAACACTTCCGGCTCCTCGGGCTGGTGCGAATATTTCAATGTCCGTATGTGCCAAACCGTTGGTTTATGACACACCTATACGCGTCTCTCGCACGCTGCGCTCGCTCGAAAGCTATAGCCTAACCTAAAACCAATCCATCTTCCGTTCATTATTGGATATGGTGGCGACATATTTCAAATTTGCGAACGTGTCGGATCGGTTGTGAGGTTGGACTAGATTTTTACGAGCGAGCGGAGCGAGCGAGCAACGGTCACAATTTCCAAGCTATACATATACCATATATTGCCTTGCATATATTTCGCGCTAGTACCTAATTGTGTCAGCCATTTCGGACATCACATTGCACTGTACTATGTGGAAATAGTACTATTTATGTGAAACTATTCATAAACTGTAAACATGTGTCGGTAGGCAATAGGATAAATACTTCCGGCTCCTCGGGCTGGTGCGAATATTTCAATGTCCGTATGTGCCAAACCGTTGGTTTATGACACACCATTACGCGTCTCTCGCTCGCTGCGCTCGTTCGAAAACTATAGCCTAACCTAAAACCAATCCATCTTCCGTTCATTATTCGATATGGTGGCGACATATTTCAAATTTGCGAACGTGTGGGATCGGTTGTGTGGTTGGACTAGATTTTTGCGAGCGAGCGGAGCGAGCGAGCAACGGTCACAATTTCCAAGCTATACATATACCTTATATTGCCTTCCATATATTTCGTGTTATTACCTAATTTTGTCAGCCATTTCGGACATCACATTGCACTGTACTATGAGGAAATAGTACTATTTATGTGAAACTATTCATAAACTGTAAACATGTGTCGGTAGGCAATAGGATAAACACTTCCGGCTCCTCGGGCTGGTGCGAATATTTCAATGTCCGTATGTGCCAAACCGTTGGTTTATGACACACCTATACGCGTCTCTCGCACGCTGCGCTCGCTCGAAAACTATAGCCTAACCTAAAACCAATCCATCTTGCGTTCATTATTCGATATGATGGCGACATATTTCAAATTTGGGAACGTGTCGGATCGGTTGAGGGGTTGGACTAGATGTTTACGAGCGAGCGGAGCGAGCGAGCAACGGTCACAATTTCCAAGCTATACATATACCATATATTGTCTTGCATATATTTCGTGCTTGTACCTAATTTTGTCAGCCATTTCGGACATCACGTTGCACTGTACTATGAGGAAACGGTACTAATTATGTGAAACTATTGGTAAACCGTAAACATTTGTCAGAAGGCAATAGGATAAAGACTTCCGGCTCCTCGGGCTGGTGCGAATATATCAATGTCCGTATGTGCCAAACCGATGGTTTGTGACACACCTTTACGCGTCTCTCGCTCGCTGCGATCGCACGAAAGCTATAGCCTAACCTAAAACCAATCCATCTTCCGTTCATTATTCGATATGGTGGCGACATAATTCAAATTTGCGAACGTGTGGGATCGGTTGTGAGGTTGGACTAGATTTTTACGAGCGAGCGGAGCGAGCGAGCAACGGTCACAATTTCCAAGCTATACATATACCTTATATTGCCTTCCACATATTTCGTGTTATTACCTAATTTTGTCAGCCATTTCGGACATCACATTGCACTGTACTATGAGGAAATAGTACTGTTTATGTGAAACTATTCATAAACAGTAAACATGTGTCGGTAGGCAATAGGATAAAGACTTCCGGCTCCTCGGGCTGGTGCGAATATTTCAATGTCCGTATGTGCCAAACCGTTGGTTTGTGATACACCTTTACGCGTCTCTCGTTCGCTGCGCTCGCACGAAAGCTATAGCCTAACCTAAAACCAATCCATCTTCCGTTCATTATTCGATATGGTGGCGACATATTTCAAATTTGCGAACGTGTCGGATCGGTTGTGAGGTTGGACTAGATTTTTTCGAGCGAGCGGAGCGAGCGAGCAACGATCACAATTTCCAACCTATACATACACCTTATTTTGCCTTGCATATATGTCGTGTTATTACCTAATTTTTCAGCCATTTCGGACATCACATTGCACTGTACTATGAGGAAATAGTACTATTTATGTGAAACTATTCATAAACTGTAAACATGTGTCGGTAGGCAATAGGATAAATACTTCCGGCTCCTCGGGCTGGTGCGAATATTTCAATGTCCGTATGTGCCAAACCGTTGGTTTATGACACCCCTATACGCGTCTCTCGCTCGCTGCGCTCGCTCGAAAACTATAGCCTAACCTAAAACCAATCCATCTTGCGTTCATTATTCGATATGATGGCGACATATTTCAAATTTGCGAACGTGTCGGATCGGTTGTGGGGTTGGACTAGATTTTTACGATCGAGCGGAGCGAGCGAGCAACGGTCACAATTTCCAAGCTATACATATACCATATATTGTCTTGCATATATTTCGTGCTTGTACCTAATTTTGTCAGCCATTTCGGACATCACGTTGCACTGTACTATGAGGAAACGGTACTAATTATGTGAAACTATTGGTAAACCGTAAACATTTGTCAGAAGGCAATAGGATAAAGACTTCCGGCTCCTCGGGCTGGTGCGAATATATCAATGTCCGTATGTGCCAAACCGATGGTTTGTGACACACGTTTACGCGTCTCTCGTTCGCTGCGCTCGCACGAAAGCTATAGCCTAACCTAAAACCAATCCATCTTCCGTTCATTATTCGATATGGTGGCGACATAATTCAAATTTGCGAACGTGTGGGATCGGTTGTGAGGTTGGACTAGATTTTTACGAGCGAGCGGAGCGAGCGAGCAACGGTCACAATTTCCAAGCTATACATATACCTTATATTGCCTTCCATATATTTCGTGTTATTACCTAATTTTGTCAGCCATTTCGGACATCACATTGCACTGTACTATGAGGAAATAGTGCTATTTATGTGAAACTATTCATAAACTGTAAACATGTGTCGGTAGGCAATAGGATAAATACTCCCGGCTCGTCGGGCTGGTGCGAATATTTCAATGTCCGTATGTGCCAAACCGTTGGTTTATGACACACCTTTACGCGTCTCTCGCTCGCGGCGCTCGCTCGAAAACTATAGCCTAACCTAAAACCAATCCATCTTGCGTTCATTATTCGATATGATGGCGACATATTTCAAATTTGCGAACGTGTCGGATCGGTTGTGAGGTTGGGCTAGATTTTTACGAGCGAGCGGAGCGAGCGAGCAACGGTCACAATTTCCAAGCTATACATATACCATATATTTTCTTGCATATATTTCGTGCTTGTACCTAATTTTGTCAGCCATTTCGGACATCACGTTGCACTGTACTATGAGGAAACGGTACTAATTATGTGAAACTGTTGTTAAACCGTAAACATTTGTCAGAAGGCAATAGGATAAAGACTTTCGGCTCCTCGGGCTGGTGCGAATGTTTCAATGTCCGTATGTGCCAAACCGTTGGTTTGTGACACACCTTTACGCGTCTCTCGCTCGCTGCGCTCGCACGAAAGCTATAGCCTAACCTAAAACCAATCCATCTTCCGTTCATTATTGGATATGGTGGCGACATATTTCAAATTTGCGAACGTGTCGGATCGGTTGTGAGGTTGGACTAGATTTTTACGAGCGAGCGGAGCGAGCGAGCAACGGTCACAATTTCCAAGCTATACATATACCATATATTGCCTTGCATATATTTCGCGCTAGTACCTAATTGTGTCAGCCATTTCGGACATCACATTGCACTGTACTATGTGGAAATAGTACTATTTATGTGAAACTATTCATAAACTGTAAACATGTGTCGGTAGGCAATAGGATAAATACTTCCGGCTCCTCGGGCTGGTGCGAATATTTCAATGTCCGTATGTGCCAAACCGTTGGTTTATGACACACCATTACGCGTCTCTCGCTCGCTGCGCTCGTTCGAAAACTATAGCCTAACCTAAAACCAATCCATCTTCCGTTCATTATTCGATATGGTGGCGACATATTTCAAATTTGCGAACGTGTGGGATCGGTTGTGAGGTTGGACTAGATTTTTGCGAGCGAGCGGAGCGAGCGAGCAACGGTCACAATTTCCAAGCTATACATATACCTTATATTGCCTTCCATATATTTCGTGTTATTGCCTAATTTTGTCAGCCATTTCGGACAACACATTGCACTGTACTATGAGGAAATAGTACTATTTATGTGAAACTATTCATAAACTGTAAACATGTGTCGGTAGGCAATAGGATAAACACTTCCGGCTCCTCGGGCTGGTGCGAATATTTCAATGTCCGTATGTGCCAAACCGTTGGTTTATGACACACCTATACGCGTCTCTCGCACGCTGCGCTCGCTCGAAAACTATAGCCTAACCTAAAACCAATCCATCTTGCGTTCATTATTCGATATGATGGCGACATATTTCAAATTTGGGAACGTGTCGGATCGGTTGAGGGGTTGGACTAGATGTTTACGAGCGAGCGGAGCGAGCGAGCAACGGTCACAATTTCCAAGCTATACATATACCATATATTGTCTTGCATATATTTCGTGCTTGTACCTAATTTTGTCAGCCATTTCGGACATCACGTTGCACTGTACTATGAGGAAACGGTACTAATTATGTGAAACTATTGGTAAACCGTAAACATTTGTCAGAAGGCAATAGGATAAAGACTTCCGGCTCCTCGGGCTGGTGCGAATATATCAATGTCCGTATGTGCCAAACCGATGGTTTGTGACACACCTTTACGCGTCTCTCGCTCGCTGCGATCGCACGAAAGCTATAGCCTAACCTAAAACCAATCCATCTTCCGTTCATTATTCGATATGGTGGCGACATAATTCAAATTTGCGAACGTGTGGGATCGGTTGTGAGGTTGGACTAGATTTTTACGAGCGAGCGGAGCGAGCGAGCAACGGTCACAATTTCCAAGCTATACATATACCTTATATTGCCTTCCACATATTTCGTGTTATTACCTAATTTTGTCAGCCATTTCGGACATCACATTGCACTGTACTATGAGGAAATAGTACTGTTTATGTGAAACTATTCATAAACAGTAAACATGTGTCGGTAGGCAATAGGATAAAGACTTCCGGCTCCTCGGGCTGGTGCGAATAGTTCAATGTCCGTATGTGCCAAACCGTTGGTTTGTGATACCCCTTTACGCGTCTCTCGTTCGCTGCGCTCGCACGAAAGCTATAGCCTAACCTAAAACCAATCCATCTTCCGTTCATTATTCGATATGGTGGCGACATATTTCAAATTTGCGAACGTGTCGGATCGATTGTGAGGTTGACTAGATTTTTTCGAGCGAGCGGAGCGAGCGAGCAACGATCACAATTTCCAACCTATACATACACCTTATTTTGCCTTGCATATATGTCGTGTTATTACCTAATTTTTCAGCCATTTCGGACATCACATTGCACTGTACTATGAGGAAATAGTACTATTTATGTGAAACTATTCATAAACTGTAAACATGTGTCGGTAGGCAATAGTATAAATACTTCCGGCTCCTCGGGCTGGTGCGAATATTTCAATGCCCGTATGTGCCAAACCGTTGGTTTATGACACACCTATACGCGTCTCACGCTCGCTGCGCTCGCTCGAAAACTATAGCCTAACCTAAAACCAATCCATCTTGCGTTCATTATTCGATATGATGGCGACATATTTCAAATTTGCGAACGTGTCGGATCGGTTGTGGGGTTGGACTAGATTTTTACGATCGAGCGGAGCGAGCGAGCAACGGCCACAATTTCCAAGCTATACATATTCATATATTGTCTTGCATATATTTCGTGCTTGTACCTAATTTTGTCAGCCATTTCGGACATCACGTTGCACTGTACTATGAGGAAAACGGTACTAATTATGTGAAACTATTGGTAAACCGTAAACATTTGTCAGAAGGCAATAGGATAAAGACTTCCGGCTCCCCGGGCTGGTGCGAATATATCAATGTCCGTATGTGCCAAACCGATGGTTTGTGACACACGTTTACGCGTCTCTCGTTCGCTGCGCTCGCACGAAAGCTATAGCCTAACCTAAAACCAATCCATCTTCCGTTCATTATTCGATATGGTGGCGACATAATTCAAATTTGCGAACGTGTGGGATCGGTTGTGAGGTTGGACTAGATTTTTACGAGCGAGCGGAGCGAGCGAGCAACGGTCACAATTTCCAAGCTATACATATACCTTATATTGCCTTCCATATATTTCGTGTTATTACCTCATTTTGTCAGCCATTTCGGACATCACATTGCACTGTACTATGAGGAAATAGTGCTATTTATGTGAAACTATTCATAAACTGTAAACATGTGTCGGTAGGCAATAGGATAAATACTCCCGGCTCGTCGGGCTGGTGCGAATATTTCAATGTCCGTATGTGCCAAACCGTTGGTTTATGACACACCTTTACGCGTCTCTCGCTCGCGGCGCTCGCTCGAAAACTATAGCCTAACCTAAAACCAATCCATCTTGCGTTCATTATTCGATATGATGGCGACATATTTCAAATTTGCGAACGTGTCGGATCGGTTGTGAGGTTGGGCTAGATTTTTACGAGCGAGCGGAGCGAGCGAGCAACGGTCACAATTTCCAAGCTATACATATACCATATATTTTCTTGCATATATTTCGTGCTTGTACCTAATTTTGTCAGCCATTTCGGACATCACGTTGCACTGTACTATGAGGAAACGGTACTAATTATGTGAAACTATTGGTAAACCGTAAACATTTGTCAGAAGGCAATGGGATAAAGACTTCCGGCTCCTCGGGCTGGTGCGAATATTTCAATGTCCGTATGTGCCAAACCGTTGGTCTGTGATACACCTTTACGCGTCTCTCGTTCGCTGCGCTCGCACGAAAGCTATAGCCTAACCTAAAACCAATCCATCTTCCGTTCATTATTCGATATGGTGGCGACATGTTTCAAATTTGCGAACGTGTCGGATCGGTTGTGAGGTTGGACTAGATTTTTTCGAGCGAGCGGAGCGAGCGAGCAACGGTCACAATTTCCAACCTATACATACACCTTATATTGCCTTGCATATATGTCGTGTTATTACCTAATTTTTCAGCCATTTCGGACATCACATTGCACTGTACTATGAGGAAATAGTACTATTTATGTGAAACTATTCATAAACTGTAAACATGTGTCGGTAGGCAATAGGATAAATACTTCCGGCTCCTCGGGCTGGTGCGAATATTTCAATGTCCGTATGTGCCAAACCGTTGGTTTATGACACACCTATACGCGTCTCTCGCTCGCTGCGCTCGCTCGAAAACTATAGCCTAACCTAAAACCAATCCATCTTGCGTTCATTATTCGATATGGTGGCGACATAATTCAAATTTGCGAACGTGTGGGATCGGTTGTGAGGTTGGACTAGATTTTTACGAGCGAGCGGAGCGAGCGAGCAACGGTCACAATTTCCAAGCTATACATATACCATATATTGCCTTGCATATATTTCGCGCTAGTACCTAATTGTGTCAGCCATTTCGGACATCACATTGCACTGTACTATGTGGAAATAGTACTATTTATGTGAAACTATTCATAAACTGTAAACATGTGTCGGTAGGCAATAGGATAAATACTTCCGGCTCCTCGGGCTGGTGCGAATATTTCAATGTCCGTATGTGCCAAACCGTTGGTTTATGACACACCATTACGCGTCTCTCGCTCGCTGCGCTCGTTCGAAAACTATAGCCTAACCTAAAACCAATCCATCTTCCGTTCATTATTCGATATGGTGGCGACATATTTCAAATTTGCGAACGTGTGGGATCGGTTGTGAGGTTGGACTAGATTTTTGCGAGCGAGCGGAGCGAGCGAGCAACGGTCACAATTTCCAAGCTATACATATACCTTATATTGCCTTCCATATATTTCGTGTTATTGCCTAATTTTGTCAGCCATTTCGGACAACACATTGCACTGTACTATGAGGAAATAGTACTATTTATGTGAAACTATTCATAAACTGTAAACATGTGTCGGTAGGCAATAGGATAAACACTTCCGGCTCCTCGGGCTGGTGCGAATATTTCAATGTCCGTATGTGCCAAACCGTTGGTTTATGACACACCTATACGCGTCTCTCGCACGCTGCGCTCGCTCGAAAACTATAGCCTAACCTAAAACCAATCCATCTTGCGTTCATTATTCGATATGATGGCGACATATTTCAAATTTGGGAACGTGTCGGATCGGTTGAGGGGTTGGACTAGATGTTTACGAGCGAGCGGAGCGAGCGAGCAACGGTCACAATTTCCAAGCTATACATATACCATATATTGTCTTGCATATATTTCGTGCTTGTACCTAATTTTGTCAGCCATTTCGGACATCACGTTGCACTGTACTATGAGGAAACGGTACTAATTATGTGAAACTATTGGTAAACCGTAAACATTTGTCAGAAGGCAATAGGATAAAGACTTCCGGCTCCTCGGGCTGGTGCGAATATATCAATGTCCGTATGTGCCAAACCGATGGTTTGTGACACACCTTTACGCGTCTCTCGCTCGCTGCGATCGCACGAAAGCTATAGCCTAACCTAAAACCAATCCATCTTCCGTTCATTATTCGATATGGTGGCGACATAATTCAAATTTGCGAACGTGTGGGATCGGTTGTGAGGTTGGACTAGATTTTTACGAGCGAGCGGAGCGAGCGAGCAACGGTCACAATTTCCAAGCTATACATATACCTTATATTGCCTTCCACATATTTCGTGTTATTACCTAATTTTGTCAGCCATTTCGGACATCACATTGCACTGTACTATGAGGAAATAGTACTGTTTATGTGAAACTATTCATAAACAGTAAACATGTGTCGGTAGGCAATAGGATAAAGACTTCCGGCTCCTCGGGCTGGTGCGAATAGTTCAATGTCCGTATGTGCCAAACCGTTGGTTTGTGATACCCCTTTACGCGTCTCTCGTTCGCTGCGCTCGCACGAAAGCTATAGCCTAACCTAAAACCAATCCATCTTCCGTTCATTATTCGATATGGTGGCGACATATTTCAAATTTGCGAACGTGTCGGATCGATTGTGAGGTTGGACTAGATTTTTTCGAGCGAGCGGAGCGAGCGAGCAACGATCACAATTTCCAACCTATACATACACCTTATTTTGCCTTGCATATATGTCGTGTTATTACCTAATTTTTCAGCCATTTCGGACATCACATTGCACTGTACTATGAGGAAATAGTACTATTTATGTGAAACTATTCATAAACTGTAAACATGTGTCGGTAGGCAATAGTATAAATACTTCCGGCTCCTCGGGCTGGTGCGAATATTTCAATGCCCGTATGTGCCAAACCGTTGGTTTATGACACACCTATACGCGTCTCACGCTCGCTGCGCTCGCTCGAAAACTATAGCCTAACCTAAAACCAATCCATCTTGCGTTCATTATTCGATATGATGGCGACATATTTCAAATTTGCGAACGTGTCGGATCGGTTGTGGGGTTGGACTAGATTTTTACGATCGAGCGGAGCGAGCGAGCAACGGCCACAATTTCCAAGCTATACATATTCCATATATTGTCTTGCATATATTTCGTGCTTGTACCTAATTTTGTCAGCCATTTCGGACATCACGTTGCACTGTACTATGAGGAAACGGTACTAATTATGTGAAACTATTGGTAAACCGTAAACATTTGTCAGAAGGCAATAGGATAAAGACTTCCGGCTCCCCGGGCTGGTGCGAATATATCAATGTCCGTATGTGCCAAACCGATGGTTTGTGACACACGTTTACGCGTCTCTCGTTCGCTGCGCTCGCACGAAAGCTATAGCCTAACCTAAAACCAATCCATCTTCCGTTCATTATTCGATATGGTGGCGACATAATTCAAATTTGCGAACGTGTGGGATCGGTTGTGAGGTTGGACTAGATTTTTACGAGCGAGCGGAGCGAGCGAGCAACGGTCACAATTTCCAAGCTATACATATACCTTATATTGCCTTCCATATATTTCGTGTTATTACCTCATTTTGTCAGCCATTTCGGACATCACATTGCACTGTACTATGAGGAAATAGTGCTATTTATGTGAAACTATTCATAAACTGTAAACATGTGTCGGTAGGCAATAGGATAAATACTCCCGGCTCGTCGGGCTGGTGCGAATATTTCAATGTCCGTATGTGCCAAACCGTTGGTTTATGACACACCTTTACGCGTCTCTCGCTCGCGGCGCTCGCTCGAAAACTATAGCCTAACCTAAAACCAATCCATCTTGCGTTCATTATTCGATATGATGGCGACATATTTCAAATTTGCGAACGTGTCGGATCGGTTGTGAGGTTGGGCTAGATTTTTACGAGCGAGCGGAGCGAGCGAGCAACGGTCACAATTTCCAAGCTATACATATACCATATATTTTCTTGCATATATTTCGTGCTTGTACCTAATTTTGTCAGCCATTTCGGACATCACGTTGCACTGTACTATGAGGAAACGGTACTAATTATGTGAAACTATTGGTAAACCGTAAACATTTGTCAGAAGGCAATGGGATAAAGACTTCCGGCTCCTCGGGCTGGTGCGAATATTTCAATGTCCGTATGTGCCAAACCGTTGGTCTGTGATACACCTTTACGCGTCTCTCGTTCGCTGCGCTCGCACGAAAGCTATAGCCTAACCTAAAACCAATCCATCTTCCGTTCATTATTCGATATGGTGGCGACATGTTTCAAATTTGCGAACGTGTCGGATCGGTTGTGAGGTTGGACTAGATTTTTTCGAGCGAGCGGAGCGAGCGAGCAACGGTCACAATTTCCAACCTATACATACACCTTATATTGCCTTGCATATATGTCGTGTTATTACCTAATTTTTCAGCCATTTCGGACATCACATTGCACTGTACTATGAGGAAATAGTACTATTTATGTGAAACTATTCATAAACTGTAAACATGTGTCGGTAGGCAATAGGATAAATACTTCCGGCTCCTCGGGCTGGTGCGAATATTTCAATGTCCGTATGTGCCAAACCGTTGGTTTATGACACACCTATACGCGTCTCTCGCTCGCTGCGCTCGCTCGAAAACTATAGCCTAACCTAAAACCAATCCATCTTGCGTTCATTATTCGATATGATGGCGACATATTTCAAATTTGCGAACGTGTCGGATCGGTTGTGGGGTTGGACTAGATTTTTACGATCGAGCGGAGCGAGCGAGCAACGGTCACAATTTTCAAGCTATACATATACCATATATTGTCTTGCATATATTTCGTGCTTGTACCTAATTTTGTCAGCCATTTCGGACATCACGTTGCACTGTACTATGAGGAAACGGTACTAATTATGTGAAACTATTGGTAAACCGTAAACATTTGTCAGAAGGCAATAGGATAAATACTTCCGGCTCCTCGGGCTGGTGCGAATATATCAATGTCCGTATGTGCCAAACCGATGGTTTGTGACACACGTTTACGCGTCTCTCGTTCGCTGCGCTCGCACGAAAGCTATAGCCTAACCTAAAACCAATCCATCTTCCGTTCATTATTCGATATGGTGGCGACATAATTCAAATTTGCGAACGTGTGGGATCGGTTGTGAGGTTGGACTAGATTTTTACGAGCGAGCGGAGCGAGCGAGCAACGGTCACAATTTCCAAGCTATACATATACCTTATATTGCCTTCCATATATTTCGTGTTATTACCTAATTTTGTCAGCCATTTCGGACATCACATTGCACTGTACTATGAGGAAATAGTGCTATTTATGTGAAACTATTCATAAACTGTAAGCATTTGTCAGTAGGCAATAGGATAAAGACTTCCGGCTCCTCGGGCTGGTGCGAATGTTTCAATGTCCGTATGTGCCAAACCGTTGGTTTGTGACACACCTTTACGCGCCTCTCGCTCGCTGCGCTCTCACGAAAGCTATAGCCTAACCTAAAACCAATCCATCTTCCGTTCATTATTCGATATGGTGGCGACATAATTCAAATTTGCGAACGTGTGGGATCGGTTGTGAGGTTGGACTAGATTTTTACGAGCGAGCGGAGCGAGCGAGCAACGGTCACAATTTCCAAGCTATACATATACCTTATATTGCCTTCCATATATTTCGTGTTATTACCTAATTTTGTCAGCCATTTCGGACATCACATTGCACTGTACTATGAGGAAATAGTGCTATTTATGTGAAACTATTCATAAACTGTAAGCATTTGTCAGTAGGCAATAGGATAAAGACTTCCGGCTCCTCGGGCTGGTGCGAATGTTTCAATGTCCGTATGTGCCAAACCGTTGGTTTGTGACACACCTTTACGCGTCTCTCGCTCGCTGCGCTCTCACGAAAGCTATAGCCTAACCTAAAACCAATCCATCTTCCGTTCATTATTGGATATGGTGGCGACATATTTCAAATTTGCGAACGTGTCGGATCGCTTGTGAGGTTGGACTAGATTTTTGCGAGCGAGCGGAGCGAGCGAGCAACGGTCACAATTTCCAAGCTATACATATACCTTATATTGCCTTGCATATATGTCGTGTTATTACCTAATTTTGTCTGCCATTTCGGACATCACATTGCACTGTACTATGAGGAAACGGTACTAATTATGTGAAACTGTTGGTAAACCGTAAACATTTGTCAGAAGGCAATAGGATAAAGACTTTCGGCTCCTCGGGCTGGTGCGAATGTTTCAATGTCCGTATGTGCCAAACCGTTGGTTTGTGACACACCTTTACGCGTCTCTCGCTCGCTGCGCTCGCACGAAAGCTATAGCCTAACCTAAAACCAATCCATCTTCCGTTCATTATTGGATATGGTGGCGACATATTTCAAATTTGCGAACGTGTCGGATCGGTTGTGAGGTTGGACTAGATTTTTACGAGCGAGCGGAGCGAGCGAGCAACGGTCACAATTTCCAAGCTATACATATACCATATATTGCCTTGCATATATTTCGCGCTAGTACCTAATTGTGTCAGCCATTTCGGACATCACATTGCACTGTACTATGTGGAAATAGTACTATTTATGTGAAACTATTCATAAACTGTAAACATGTGTCGGTAGGCAATAGGATAAATACTTCCGGCTCCTCGGGCTGGTGCGAATATTTCAATGTCCGTATGTGCCAAACCGTTGGTTTATGACACACCATTACGCGTCTCTCGCTCGCTGCGCTCGTTCGAAAACTATAGCCTAACCTAAAACCAATCCATCTTCCGTTCATTATTCGATATGGTGGCGACATATTTCAAATTTGCGAACGTGTGGGATCGGTTGTGAGGTTGGACTAGATTTTTGCGAGCGAGCGGAGCGAGCGAGCAACGGTCACAATTTCCAAGCTATACATATACCTTATATTGCCTTCCATATATTTCGTGTTATTACCTAATTTTGTCAGCCATTTCGGACATCACATTGCACTGTACTATGAGGAAATAGTACTATTTATGTGAAACTATTCATAAACTGTAAACATGTGTCGGTAGGCAATAGGATAAACACTTCCGGCTCCTCGGGCTGGTGCGAATATTTCAATGTCCGTATGTGCCAAACCGTTGGTTTATGACACACCTATACGCGTCTCTCGCACGCTGCGCTCGCTCGAAAACTATAGCCTAACCTAAAACCAATCCATCTTGCGTTCATTATTCGATATGATGGCGACATATTTCAAATTTGGGAACGTGTCGGATCGGTTGAGGGGTTGGACTAGATGTTTACGAGCGAGCGGAGCGAGCGAGCAACGGTCACAATTTCCAAGCTATACATATACCATATATTGTCTTGCATATATTTCGTGCTTGTACCTAATTTTGTCAGCCATTTCGGACATCACGTTGCACTGTACTATGAGGAAACGGTACTAATTATGTGAAACTATTGGTAAACCGTAAACATTTGTCAGAAGGCAATAGGATAAAGACTTCCGGCTCCTCGGGCTGGTGCGAATATATCAATGTCCGTATGTGCCAAACCGATGGTTTGTGACACACCTTTACGCGTCTCTCGCTCGCTGCGATCGCACGAAAGCTATAGCCTAACCTAAAACCAATCCATCTTCCGTTCATTATTCGATATGGTGGCGACATAATTCAAATTTGCGAACGTGTGGGATCGGTTGTGAGGTTGGACTAGATTTTTACGAGCGAGCGGAGCGAGCGAGCAACGGTCACAATTTCCAAGCTATACATATACCTTATATTGCCTTCCACATATTTCGTGTTATTACCTAATTTTGTCAGCCATTTCGGACATCACATTGCACTGTACTATGAGGAAATAGTACTGTTTATGTGAAACTATTCATAAACAGTAAACATGTGTCGGTAGGCAATAGGATAAAGACTTCCGGCTCCTCGGGCTGGTGCGAATATTTCAATGTCCGTATGTGCCAAACCGTTGGTTTGTGATACACCTTTACGCGTCTCTCGTTCGCTGCGCTCGCACGAAAGCTATAGCCTAACCTAAAACCAATCCATCTTCCGTTCATTATTCGATATGGTGGCGACATAATTCAAATTTGCGAACGTGTCGGATCGGTTGTGGGGTTGGACTAGATTTTTACGATCGAGCGGAGCGAGCGAGCAACGGTCACAATTTCCAAGCTATACATATACCATATATTGTCTTGCATATATTTCGTGCTTGTACCTAATTTTGTCAGCCATTTCGGACATCACGTTGCACTGTACTATGAGGAAACGGTACTAATTATGTGAAACTATTGGTAAACCGTAAACATTTGTCAGAAGGCAATAGGATAAAGACTTCCGGCTCCTCGGGCTGGTGCGAATGTTTCAATGTCCGTATGTGCCAAACCGTTGGTTTGTGACACACGTTTACGCGTCTCTCGTTCGCTGCGCTCGCACGAAAGCTATAGCCTAACCTAAAACCAATCCATCTTCCGTTCATTATTCGATATGGTGGCGACATAATTCAAATTTGCGAACGTGTGGGATCGGTTGTGAGGTTGGACTAGATTTTTACGAGCGAGCGGAGCGAGCGAGCAACGGTCACAATTTCCAAGCTATACATATACCTTATATTGCCTTCCATATATTTCGTGTTATTACCTAATTTTGTCAGCCATTTCGGACATCACATTGCACTGTACTATGAGGAAATAGTGCTATTTATGTGAAACTATTCATAAACTGTAAACATGTGTCGGTAGGCAATAGGATAAATACTCCCGGCTCGTCGGGCTGGTGCGAATATTTCAATGTCCGTATGTGCCAAACCGTTGGTTTATGACACACCTTTACGCGTCTCTCGCTCGCGGCGCTCGCTCGAAAACTATAGCCTAACCTAAAACCAATCCATCTTGCGTTCATTATTCGATATGATGGCGACATATTTCAAATTTGCGAACGTGTCGGATCGGTTGTGAGGTTGGGCTGGATTTTTACGAGCGAGCGGAGCGAGCGAGCAACGGTCACAATTTCCAAGCTATACATATACCATATATTTTCTTGCATATATTTCGTGCTTGTACCTAATTTTGTCAGCCATTTCGGACATCACGTTGCACTGTACTATGAGGAAACGGTACTAATTATGTGAAACTATTGGTAAACCGTAAACATTTGTCAGAAGGCAATGGGATAAAGACTTCCGGCTCCTCGGGCTGGTGCGAATATTTCAATGTCCATATGTGCCAAACCGTTGGTTTGTGATACACCTTTACGCGTCTCTCGTTCGCTGCGCTCGCACGAAAGCTATAGCCTAACCTAAAACCAATCCATCTTCCGTTCATTATTCGATATGGTGGCGACATGTTTCAAATTTGCGAACGTGTCGGATCGGTTGTGAGGTTGGACTAGATTTTTTCGAGCGAGCGGAGCGAGCGAGCAACGATCACAATTTCCAACCTATACATACACCTTATATTGCCTTCCATATATTTCGTGTTATTACCTAATTTTGTCAGCCATTTCGGACATCAGATTGCACTGTACTATGAGGAAATAGTGCTATTTATGTGAAACTATTCATAAACTGTAAGCATTTGTCAGTAGGCAATAGGATAAAGACTTCCGGCTCCTCGGGCTGGTGCGAATGTTTCAATGTCCGTATGTGCCAAACCGTTGGTTTGTGACACACCTTTACGCGTCTCTCGCTCGCTGCGCTCTCACGAAAGCTATAGCCTAACCTAAAACCAATCCATCTTCCGTTCATTATTGGATATGGTGGCGACATATTTCAAATTTGCGAACGTGTCGGATCGCTTGTGAGGTTGGACTAGATTTTTGCGAGCGAGCGGAGCGAGCGAGCAACGGTCACAATTTCCAAGCTATACATATACCTTATATTGCCTTGCATATATGTCGTGTTATTACCTAATTTTGTCTGCCATTTCGGACATCACATTGCACTGTACTATGAGGAAACGGTACTAATTATGTGAAACTGTTGGTAAACCGTAAACATTTGTCAGAAGGCAATAGGATAAAGACTTTCGGCTCCTCGGGCTGGTGCGAATGTTTCAATGTCCGTATGTGCCAAACCGTTGGTTTGTGACACACCTTTACGCGTCTCTCGCTCGCTGCGCTCGCACGAAAGCTATAGCCTAACCTAAAACCAATCCATCTTCCGTTCATTATTGGATATGGTGGCGACATATTTCAAATTTGCGAACGTGTCGGATCGGTTGTGAGGTTGGACTAGATTTTTACGAGCGAGCGGAGCGAGCGAGCAACGGTCACAATTTCCAAGCTATACATATACCATATATTGCCTTGCATATATTTCGCGCTAGTACCTAATTGTGTCAGCCATTTCGGACATCACATTGCACTGTACTATGTGGAAATAGTACTATTTATGTGAAACTATTCATAAACTGTAAACATGTGTCGGTAGGCAATAGGATAAATACTTCCGGCTCCTCGGGCTGGTGCGAATATTTCAATGTCCGTATGTGCCAAACCGTTGGTTTATGACACACCATTACGCGTCTCTCGCTCGCTGCGCTCGTTCGAAAACTATAGCCTAACCTAAAACCAATCCATCTTCCGTTCATTATTCGATATGGTGGCGACATATTTCAAATTTGCGAACGTGTGGGATCGGTTGTGAGGTTGGACTAGATTTTTGCGAGCGAGCGGAGCGAGCGAGCAACGGTCACAATTTCCAAGCTACACATATACCTTATATTGCCTTCCATATATTTCGTGTTATTACCTAATTTTGTCAGCCAGTTCGGACATCACATTGCACTGTACTATGAGGAAATAGTACTATTTATGTGAAACTATTCATAAACTGTAAACATGTGTCGGTAGGCAATAGGATAAACACTTCCGGCTCCTCGGTCTGGTGCGAATATTTCAATGTCCGTATGTGCCAAACCGTTGGTTTATGACACACCTATACGCGTCTCTCGCACGCTGCGCTCGCTCGAAAACTATAGCCTAACCTAAAACCAATCCATCTTGCGTTCATTATTCGATATGATGGCGACATATTTCAAATTTGGGAACGTGTCGGATCGGTTGAGGGGTTGGACTAGATGTTTACGAGCGAGCGGAGCGAGCGAGCAACGGTCACAATTTCCAAGCTATACATATACCATATATTGTCTTGCATATATTTCGTGCTTGTACCTAATTTTGTCAGCCATTTCGGACATCACGTTGCACTGTACTATGAGGAAACGGTACTAATTATGTGAAACTATTGGTAAACCGTAAACATTTGTCAGAAGGCAATAGGATAAAGACTTCCGGCTCCTCGGGCTGGTGCGAATATATCAATGTCCGTATGTGCCAAACCGATGGTTTGTGACACACCTTTACGCGTCTCTCGCTCGCTGCGCTCTCACGAAAGCTATAGCCTAACCTAAAACCAATCCATCTTCCGTTCATTATTGGATATGGTGGCGACATATTTCAAATTTGCGAACGTGTCGGATCGCTTGTGAGGTTGGACTAGATTTTTGCGAGCGAGCGGAGCGAGCGAGCAACGGTCACAATTTCCAAGCTATACATATACCTTATATTGCCTTGCATATATGTCGTGTTATTACCTAATTTTGTCTGCCATTTCGGACATCACATTGCACTGTACTATGAGGAAACGGTACTAATTATGTGAAACTGTTGGTAAACCGTAAACATTTGTCAGAAGGCAATAGGATAAAGACTTTCGGCTCCTCGGGCTGGTGCGAATGTTTCAATGTCCGTATGTGCCAAACCGTTGGTTTGTGACACACCTTTACGCGTCTCTCGCTCGCTGCGCTCGCACGAAAGCTATAGCCTAACCTAAAACCAATCCATCTTCCGTTCATTATTGGATATGGTGGCGACATATTTCAAATTTGCGAACGTGTCGGATCGGTTGTGAGGTTGGACTAGATTTTTACGAGCGAGCGGAGCGAGCGAGCAACGGTCACAATTTCCAAGATATACATATACCATATATTGCCTTGCATATATTTCGCGCTAGTACCTAATTGTGTCAGCCATTTCGGACATCACATTGCACTGTACTATGTGGAAATAGTACTATTTATGTGAAACTATTCATAAACTGTAAACATGTGTCGGTAGGCAATAGGATAAATACTTCCGGCTCCTCGGGCTGGTGCGAATATTTCAATGTCCGTATGTGCCAAACCGTTGGTTTATGACACACCATTACGCGTCTCTCGCTCGCTGCGCTCGTTCGAAAACTATAGCCTAACCTAAAACCAATCCATCTTCCGTTCATTATTCGATATGGTGGCGACATATTTCAAATTTGCGAACGTGTGGGATCGGTTGTGAGGTTGGACTAGATTTTTGCGAGCGAGCGGAGCGAGCGAGCAACGGTCACAATTTCCAAGCTATACATATACCTTATATTGCCTTCCATATATTTCGTGTTATTACCTAATTTTGTCAGCCATTTCGGACATCACATTGCACTGTACTATGAGGAAATAGTACTATTTATGTGAAACTATTCATAAACTGTAAACATGTGTCGGTAGGCAATAGGATAAACACTTCCGGCTCCTCGGGCTGGTGCGAATATTTCAATGTCCGTATGTGCCAAACCGTTGGTTTATGACACACCTATACGCGTCTCTCGCACGCTGCGCTCGCTCGAAAACTATAGCCTAACCTAAAACCAATCCATCTTGCGTTCATTATTCGATATGATGGCGACATATTTCAAATTTGGGAACGTGTCGGATCGGTTGAGGGGTTGGACTAGATGTTTACGAGCGAGCGGAGCGAGCGAGCAACGGTCACAATTTCCAAGCTATACATATACCATATATTGTCTTGCATATATTTCGTGCTTGTACCTAATTTTGTCAGCCAT
The DNA here is from genome assembly GCF_024516045.1 of Bombus affinis. Taxonomy (NCBI): domain Eukaryota; kingdom Metazoa; phylum Arthropoda; class Insecta; order Hymenoptera; family Apidae; genus Bombus; species Bombus affinis. The sequence goes on along the minus strand of NW_026108949.1, from coordinate 46,347 downwards.
TTCGGACATCACGTTGCACTGTACTATGAGGAAACGGTACTAATTATGTGAAACTATTGGTAAACCGTAAACATTTGTCAGAAGGCAATAGGATAAAGACTTCCGGCTCCTCGGGCTGGTGCGAATATATCAATGTCCGTATGTGCCAAACCGATGGTTTGTGACACACCTTTACGCGTCTCTCGCTCGCTGCGATAGCACGAAAGCTATAGCCTAACCTAAAACCAATCCATCTTCCGTTCATTATTCGATATGGTGGCGACATAATTCAAATTTGCGAACGTGTGGGATCGGTTGTGAGGTTGGACTAGATTTTTACGAGCGAGCGGAGCGAGCGAGCAACGGTCACAATTTCCAAGCTATACATATACCTTATATTGCCTTCCACATATTTCGTGTTATTACCTAATTTTGTCAGCCATTTCGGACATCACATTGCACTGTACTATGAGGAAATAGTACTGTTTATGTGAAACTATTCATAAACAGTAAACATGTGTCGGTAGGCAATAGGATAAAGACTTCCGGCTCCTCGGGCTGGTGCGAATATTTCAATGTCCGTATGTGCCAAACCGTTGGTTTGTGATACACCTTTACGCGTCTCTCGTTCGCTGCGCTCGCACGAAAGCTATAGCCTAACCTAAAACCAATCCATCTTCCGTTCATTATTCGATATGGTGGCGACATATTTCAAATTTGCGAACGTGTCGGATCGGCTGTGAGGTTGGACTAGATTTTTTCGAGCGAGCGGAGCGAGCGAGCAACGATCACAATTTCCAACCTATACATACACCTTATTTTGCCTTGCATATATGTCGTGTTATTACCTAATTTTTCAGCCATTTCGGACATCACATTGCACTGTACTATGAGGAAATTGTACTATTTATGTGAAACTATTCATAAACTGTAAACATGTGTCGGTAGGCAATAGGATAAATACTTCCGGCTCCTCGGGCTGGTGCGAATATTTCAATGTCCGTATGTGCCAAACCGTTGGTTTATGACACACCTATACGCGTCTCTCGCTCGCTGCGCTCGCTCGAAAACTATAGCCTAACCTAAAACCAATCCATCTTGCGTTCATTATTCGATATGATGGCGACATATTTCAAATTTGCGAACGTGTCGGATCGGTTGTGGGGTTGGACTAGATTTTTACGATCGAGCGGAGCGAGCGAGCAACGGTCACAATTTCCAAGCTATACATATACCATATATTGTCTTGCATATATTTCGTGCTTGTACCTAATTTTGTCAGCCATTTCGGACATCACGTTGCACTGTACTATGAGGAAACGGTACTAATTATGTGAAACTATTGGTAAACCGTAAACATTTGTCAGAAGGCAATAGGATAAAGACTTCCGGCTCCTCGGGCTGGTGCGAATATATCAATGTCCGTATGTGCCAAACCGATGGTTTGTGACACACGTTTACGCGTCTCTCGTTCGCTGCGCTCGCACGAAAGCTATAGCCTAACCTAAAACCAATCCATCTTCCGTTCATTATTCGATATGGTGGCGACATAATTCAAATTTGCGAACGTGTGGGATCGGTTGTGAGGTTGGACTAGATTTTTACGAGCGAGCGGAGCGAGCGAGCAACGGTCACAATTTCCAAGCTATACATATACCTTATATTGCCTTCCATATATTTCGTGTTATTACCTAATTTTGTCAGCCATTTCGGACATCACATTGCACTGTACTATGAGGAAATAGTGCTATTTATGTGAAACTATTCATAAACTGTAAACATGTGTCGGTAGGCAATAGGATAAATACTCCCGGCTCGTCGGGCTGGTGCGAATATTTCAATGTCCGTATGTGCCAAACCGTTGGTTTATGACACACCTTTACGCGTCTCTCGCTCGCGGCGCTCGCTCGAAAACTATAGCCTAACCTAAAACCAATCCATCTTGCGTTCATTATTCGATATGATGGCGACATATTTCAAATTTGCGAACGTGTCGGATCGGTTGTGAGGTTGGGCTGGATTTTTACGAGCGAGCGGAGCGAGCGAGCAACGGTCACAATTTCCAAGCTATACATATACCATATATTTTCTTGCATATATTTCGTGCTTGTACCTAATTTTGTCAGCCATTTCGGACATCACGTTGCACTGTACTATGAGGAAACGGTACTAATTATGTGAAACTATTGGTAAACCGTAAACATTTGTCAGAAGGCAATGGGATAAAGACTTCCGGCTCCTCGGGCTGGTGCGAATATTTCAATGTCCATATGTGCCAAACCGTTGGTTTGTGATACACCTTTACGCGTCTCTCGTTCGCTGCGCTCGCACGAAAGCTATAGCCTAACCTAAAACCAATCCATCTTCCGTTCATTATTCGATATGGTGGCGACATGTTTCAAATTTGCGAACGTGTCGGATCGGTTGTGAGGTTGGACTAGATTTTTTCGAGCGAGCGGAGCGAGCGAGCAACGATCACAATTTCCAACCTATACATACACCTTATATTGCCTTCCATATATTTCGTGTTATTACCTAATTTTGTCAGCCATTTCGGACATCACATTGCACTGTACTATGAGGAAATAGTGCTATTTATGTGAAACTATTCATAAACTGTAAGCATTTGTCAGTAGGCAATAGGATAAAGACTTCCGGCTCCTCGGGCTGGTGCGAATGTTTCAATGTCCGTATGTGCCAAACCGTTGGTTTGTGACACACCTTTACGCGTCTCTCGCTCGCTGCGCTCTCACGAAAGCTATAGCCTAACCTAAAACCAATCCATCTTCCGTTCATTATTGGATATGGTGGCGACATATTTCAAATTTGCGAACGTGTCGGATCGCTTGTGAGGTTGGACTAGATTTTTGCGAGCGAGCGGAGCGAGCGAGCAACGGTCACAATTTCCAAGCTATACATATACCATATATTGTCTTGCATATATTTCGTGCTTGTACCTAATTTTGTCAGCCATTTCGGACATCACGTTGCACTGTACTATGAGGAAACGGTACTAATTATGTGAAACTATTGGTAAACCGTAAACATTTGTCAGAAGGCAATAGGATAAAGACTTCCGGCTCCTCGGGCTGGTGCGAATATATCAATGTCCGTATGTGCCAAACCGATGGTTTGTGACACACCTTTACGCGTCTCTCGCTCGCTGCGATCGCACGAAAGCTATAGCCTAACCTAAAACCAATCCATCTTCCGTTCATTATTCGATATGGTGGCGACATAATTCAAATTTGCGAACGTGTGGGATCGGTTGTGAGGTTGGACTAGATTTTTACGAGCGAGCGGAGCGAGCGAGCAACGGTCACAATTTCCAAGCTATACATATACCTTATATTGCCTTCCACATATTTCGTGTTATTACCTAATTTTGTCAGCCATTTCGGACATCACATTGCACTGTACTATGAGGAAATAGTACTGTTTATGTGAAACTATTCATAAACAGTAAACATGTGTCGGTAGGCAATAGGATAAAGACTTCCGGCTCCTCGGGCTGGTGCGAATATTTCAATGTCCGTATGTGCCAAACCGTTGGTTTGTGATACACCTTTACGCGTCTCTCGTTCGCTGCGCTCGCACGAAAGCTATAGCCTAACCTAAAACCAATCCATCTTCCGTTCATTATTCGATATGGTGGCGACATATTTCAAATTTGCGAACGTGTCGGATCGGCTGTGAGGTTGGACTAGATTTTTTCGAGCGAGCGGAGCGAGCGAGCAACGATCACAATTTCCAACCTATACATACACCTTATTTTGCCTTGCATATATGTCGTGTTATTACCTAATTTTTCAGCCATTTCGGACATCACATTGCACTGTACTATGAGGAAATTGTACTATTTATGTGAAACTATTCATAAACTGTAAACATGTGTCGGTAGGCAATAGGATAAATACTTCCGGCTCCTCGGGCTGGTGCGAATATTTCAATGTCCGTATGTGCCAAACCGTTGGTTTATGACACACCTATACGCGTCTCTCGCTCGCTGCGCTCGCTCGAAAACTATAGCCTAACCTAAAACCAATCCAACTTGCGTTCATTATTCGATATGATGGCGACATATTTCAAATTTGAGAACGTGTCGGATCGGTTGTGGGGTTGGACTAGATTTTTACGATCGAGCGGAGCGAGCGAGCAACGGTCACAATTTCCAAGCTATACATATACCATATATTGTCTTGCATATATTTCGTGCTTGTACCTAATTTTGTCAGCCATTTCGGACATCACGTTGCACTGTACTATGAGGAAACGGTACTAATTATGTGAAACTATTGGTAAACCGTAAACATTTGTCAGAAGGCAATAGGATAAAGACTTCCGGCTCCTCGGGCTGGTGCGAATATATCAATGTCCGTATGTGCCAAACCGATGGTTTGTGACACACGTTTACGCGTCTCTCGTTCGCTGCGCTCGCACGAAAGCTATAGCCTAACCTAAAACCAATCCATCTTCCGTTCATTATTCGATATGGTGGCGACATAATTCAAATTTGCGAACGTGTGGGATCGGTTGTGAGGTTGGACTAGATTTTTACGAGCGAGCGGAGCGAGCGAGCAACGGTCACAATTTCCAAGCTATACATATACCATATATTTTCTTGCATATATTTCGTGCTTGTACCTAATTTTGTCAGCCATTTCGGACATCACGTTGCACTGTACTATGAGGAAACGGTACTAATTATGTGAAACTATTGGTAAACCGTAAACATTTGTCAGAAGGCAATGGGATAAAGACTTCCGGCTCCTCGGGCTGGTGCGAATATTTCAATGTCCGTATGTGCCAAACCGTTGGTTTGTGATACACCTTTACGCGTCTCTCGTTCGCTGCGCTCGCACGAAAGCTATAGCCTAACCTAAAACCAATCCATCTTCCGTTCATTATTCGATATGGTGGCGACATAATTCAAATTTGCGAACGTGTGGGATCGGTTGTGAGGTTGGACTAGATTTTTACGAGCGAGCGGAGCGAGCGAGCAACGGTCACAATTTCCAAGCTATACATATACCTTATATTGCCTTCCATATATTTCGTGTTATTACCTAATTTTGTCAGCCATTTCGGACATCACATTGCACTGTACTATGAGGAAATAGTGCTATTTATGTGAAACTATTCATAAACTGTAAGCATTTGTCAGTAGGCAATAGGATAAAGACTTCCGGCTCCTCGGGCTGGTGCGAATGTTTCAATGTCCGTATGTGCCAAACCGTTGGTTTGTGACACACCTTTACGCGTCTCTCGCTCGCTGCGCTCTCACGAAAGCTATAGCCTAACCTAAAACCAATCCATCTTCCGTTCATTATTGGTTATGGTGGCGACATACTTCAAATTTGCGAACGTGTCGGATCGCTTGTGAGGTTGGACTAGATTTTTACGATCGAGCGGAGCGAGCGAGCAACGGTCACAATTTCCAAGCTATACATATACCATATATTGTCTTGCATATATTTCGTGCTTGTACCTAATTTTGTCAGCCATTTCGGACATCACGTTGCACTGTACTATGAGGAAACGGTACTAATTATGTGAAACTATTGGTAAACCGTAAACATTTGTCAGAAGGCAATAGGATAAATACTTCCGGCTCCTCGGGCTGGTGCGAATATATCAATGTCCGTATGTGCCAAACCGATGGTTTGTGACACACGTTTACGCGTCTCTCGTTCGCTGCGCTCGCACGAAAGCTATAGCCTAACCTAAAACCAATCCATCTTCCGTTCATTATTCGATATGGTGGCGACATAATTCAAATTTGCGAACGTGTGGGATCGGTTGTGAGGTTGGACTAGATTTTTACGAGCGAGCGGAGCGAGCGAGCAACGGTCACAATTTCCAAGCTATACATATACCTTATATTGCCTTCCATATATTTCGTGTTATTACCTAATTTTGTCAGCCATTTCGGACATCACATTGCACTGTACTATGAGGAAATAGTGCTATTTATGTGAAACTATTCATAAACTGTAAGCATTTGTCAGTAGGCAATAGGATAAAGACTTCCGGCTCCTCGGGCTGGTGCGAATGTTTCAATGTCCGTATGTGCCAAACCGTTGGTTTGTGACACACCTTTACGCGTCTCTCGCTCGCTGCGCTCTCACGAAAGCTATAGCCTAACCTAAAACCAATCCATCTTCCGTTCATTATTGGTTATGGTGGCGACATATTTCAAATTTGCGAACGTGTCGGATCGCTTGTGAGGTTGGACTAGATTTTTGCGAGCGAGCGGAGCGAGCGAGCAACGGTCACAATTTCCAAGCTATACATATACCTTATATTGCCTTGCATATATTTCGCGCTAGTACCTAATTGTGTCAGCCATTTCGGACATCACATTGCACTGTACTATGTGGAAATAGTACTATTTATGTGAAACTATTCATAAACTGTAAACATGTGTCGGTAGGCAATAGGATAAATACTTCCGGCTCCTCGGGCTGGTGCGAATATTTCAATGTCCGTATGTGCCAAACCGTTGGTATATGACACACCATTACGCGTCTCTCGCTCGCTGCGCTCGTTCGAAAACTATAGCCTAACCTAAAACCAATCCATCTTCCGTTCATTATTCGATATGGTGGCGACATATTTCAAATTTGCGAACGTGTGGGATCGGTTGTGAGGTTGGACTAGATTTTTGCGAGCGAGCGGAGCGAGCGAGCAACGGTCACAATTTCCAAGCTATACATATACCTTATATTGCCTTCCATATATTTCGTGTTATTACCTAATTTTGTCAGCCATTTCGGACATCACATTGCACTGTACTATGAGGAAATAGTACTATTTATGTGAAACTATTCATAAACTGTAAACATGTGTCGGTAGGCAATAGGATAAACACTTCCGGCTCCTCGGGCTGGTGCGAATATTTCAATGTCCGTATCTGCCAAACCGTTGGTTTATGACACACCTATACGCGTCTCTCGCACGCTGCGCTCGCTCGAAAACTATAGCCTAACCTAAAACCAATCCATCTTGCGTTCATTATTCGATATGATGGCGACATATTTCAAATTTGGGAACGTGTCGGATCGGTTGAGGGGTTGGACTAGATTTTTACGAGCGAGCGGAGCGAGCGAGCAACGGTCACAATTTCCAAGCTATACATATACCATATATTGTCTTGCATATATTTCGTGCTTGTACCTAATTTTGTCAGCCATTTCGGACATCACGTTGCACTGTACTATGAGGAAACGGTACTAATTATGTGAAACTATTGGTAAACCGTAAACATTTGTCAGAAGGCAATAGGATAAAGACTTCCGGCTCCTCGGGCTGGTGCGAATATATCAATGTCCGTATGTGCCAAACCGATGGTTTGTGACACACCTTTACGCGTCTCTCGTTCGCTGCGATCGCACGAAAGCTATAGCCTAACCTAAAACCAATCCATCTTCCGTTCATTATTCGATATGGTGGCGACATAATTCAAATTTGCGAACGTGTGGGATCGGTTGTGAGGTTGGACTAGATTTTTACGAGCGAGCGGAGCGAGCGAGCAACGGTCACAATTTCCAAGCTATACATATACCTTATATTGCCTTCCATATATTTCGTGTTATTACCTAATTTAGTCAGCCATTTCGGACATCACATTGCACTGTACTATGAGGAAATAGTACTGTTTATGTGAAACTATTCATAAACTGTAAACATGTGTCGGTAGGCAATAGGATAAATACTTCCGGCTCCTCGGGCTGGTGCGAATATTTCAATGTCCGCATGTGCCAAACCGTTGGTTTGTGATACACCTTTACGCGTCTCTCGTTCGCTGCGCTCGCACGAAAGCTATAGCCTAACCTAAAACCAATCCATCTTCCGTTAATTATTCGATATGGTGGCGACATATTTCAATTTTGCGAACGTGTCGGATCGGTTGTGAGGTTGGACTAGATTTTTTCGAGCGAGCGGAGCGAGCGAGCAACGCTCACAATTTCCAACCTATACATACAGCTTATATTGCCTTGCATATATTTCTTATCATTACCTACTTTTGTCAGCCATTTTGGACATCACATTGCATTGTACTATGTGGAAATAGTACTATTTATGTGAAACTATTCATAAACTGTAAGCATTTGTCAGTAGGCAATAGGATAAAGACTTCCGGCTCCTAGGGCTGGTGCGAATGTTTCAATGTCCGTATGTGCCAAACCGTTGGTTTGTGACACACCTATACGCGTCTCTCGCTCGCTGCGCTCGCTCGAAAACTATAGCCTAACCTAAAACCAATCCACCTTGCGTTCATTATTCGATATGATGGCGACATATTTCAAATTTGCGAACGTGTCGGATCGGTTGAGGGGTTGGACTAGATTTTAACGAGCGAGCGGAGCGAGCGAGCAACGGTCACAATTTCCAAGCTATACATATACCATATATTGTCTTGCATATATTTCGTGCTTGTACCTAATTTTGTCAGCCATTTCGGACATCACGTTGCACTGTACTATGAGGAAACGGTACTAATTATGTGAAACTATTGGTAAACCGTAAACATTTGTCAGAAGGCAATAGGATAAAGGCTTCCGGCTCCTCGGGCTGGTGCGAATATATCAATGTCCGTATCTGCCAAACCGATGGTTTGTGACACACCTTTACGCGTCTCTCGTTCGCTGCGATCGCACGAAAGCTATAGCCTAACCTAAAACCAATCCATCTTCCGTTCATTATTCGATATGGTGGCGACATAATTCAAATTTGCGAACGTGTGGGATCGGTTGTGAGGTTGGACTAGATTTTTACGAGCAAGCGGAGCGAGCGAGCAACGGTCACAATTTCCAAGCTATACATATACCTTATATTGCCTTCCATATATTTCGTGTTATTACCTAATTTTGTCAGCCATTTCGGACATCACATTGCACTGTACTATGAGGAAATAGTACTGTTTATGTGAAACTATTCATAAACTGTAAACACGTGTCGGTACGCAATAGGATAAATACTTCCGGCTCCTCGGGCTGGTGCGAATATTTCAATGTCCGTATGTGCCAAACCGTTGGTTTATGACGCACCTTTACGCGTCTCTCGCTCGCGGCGCTCGCTCGAAAACTATAGCCTAACCTAACACCAATCCATCTTGCGTTCATTATTCGATATGGTGGCGACATATTTCAAATTTGGGAACGTGTCGGATCGGTTGTGAGGTTGGACGAGATTTTTACGAGCGAGCGGAGCGAGCGAGCAACGGTCACAATTTCCAAGCTATACATATACCTTATATTGCCTTGCTTATATTTCTTATTATTACCTACTTTTGTCAGCCATTTTGGACATCACATTGCACTGTTATATGTGGAAATAGTACTATTTATGTGAAACTATTCATAAACTGTAAGCATTTGTCAGTAGGCAATAGGATAAAGACTTCCGGCTCCTCGGGCTGGTGCGAATGTTTCAATGTCCGTATGTGCCAAACCGTTGGTTTGTGACACACCTTTACGCGTCTCTCGCTCGCTGCGCTCGCACGAAAGCTATAGCCTAATCTAAAACCAATCCATCTTCCGTTCATTATTGGATATGGTGGCGACATATTTCAAATTTGCGAACGTGTCGGATCGGTTGTGAGGTTGGACTAGATTTTTACGAGCGAGCGGAGCGAGCGAGCAACGGTCACAATTTCCAAGCTATACATATACCATATATTGTCTTGCATATATTTCGAGCTTGTACCTAATTTTGTCAGCCATATCGGACATCACGCTGCACTGTACTATGAGGAAACGGTACTAATTATGTGAAACTATTGGTAAACCGTAAACATTTGTCAGAAGGCAATAGGATAAAGACTTCCGGCTCCTCGGGCTGGTGCGAATATTTCAATGTCCGTATGTGCCAAACCGTTGGTTTGTGACACACATTTACGCGTCTCTCGTTGGCTGCGCTCGCACGAAAGCTATAGCCTAACCTAAAACCAATCCATCTTCCGTTCATTATTCGATATGGTGACGACATATTTCAAATTTGCGAACGTGTCGGATCGGTTGTGAGGTTGGACTAGATTTTTGCGAGCGAGCGGAGCGAGCGAGCAATGGTCACAATTTCCAAGCTATACATATACCATATATTGCCTTGCATATATTTCGTGCTAGTACCTAATTGTGTCAGCCATTTCGGACATCACATTGCACTGTACTATGAGGAAATAGTACTATTTATGTGAAACTATTCATAAACTGTAAGCATGTGTCGGTAGGCGATAGGATAAATACTTCCGGCTCCACGGGCTGGTGCGAATATTTCAATGTCCGTATGTGCCAAACCGTTGGTTTATGACACACCTATACGCGTCTCTCGCTCGCTGCGCTCGCTCGAAAACTATAGCCTAACCTAAAACCAATCCACCTTGCGTTCATTATTCGATATGATGGCGACATATTTCAAATTTGCGAACGTGTCGGATCGGTTGAGGGGTTGGACTAGATTTTAACGAGCGAGCGGAGCGAGCGAGCAACGGTCACAATTTCCAAGCTATACATATACCATATATTGTCTTGCATATATTTCGTGCTTGTACCTAATTTTGTCAGCCATTTCGGACATCACGTTGCACTGTACTATGAGGAAACGGTACTAATTATGTGAAACTATTGGTAAACCGTAAACATTTGTCAGAAGGCAATAGGATAAAGGCTTCCGGCTCCTCGGGCTGGTGCGAATATATCAATGTCCGTATCTGCCAAACCGATGGTTTGTGACACACCTTTACGCGTCTCTCGTTCGCTGCGATCGCACGAAAGCTATAGCCTAACCTAAAACCAATCCATCTTCCGTTCATTATTCGATATGGTGGCGACATAATTCAAATTTGCGAACGTGTGGGATCGGTTGTGAGGTTGGACTAGATTTTTACGAGCAAGCGGAGCGAGCGAGCAACGGTCACAATTTCCAAGCTATACATATACCTTATATTGCCTTCCATATATTTCGTGTTATTACCTAATTTTGTCAGCCATTTCGGACATCACATTGCACTGTACTATGAGGAAATAGTACTGTTTATGTGAAACTATTCATAAACTGTAAACACGTGTCGGTACGCAATAGGATAAATACTTCCGGCTCCTCGGGCTGGTGCGAATATTTCAATGTCCGTATGTGCCAAACCGTTGGTTTATGACGCACCTTTACGCGTCTCTCGCTCGCGGCGCTCGCTCGAAAACTATAGCCTAACCTAACATCAATCCATCTTGCGTTCATTATTCGATATGATGGCGACATATTTCAAATTTGCGAACGTTTCGGATCGGTTGTGAGGTTGGGTTAGATTTTTACGAGCGAGCGGAGCGAGCGAGCATCGGTCACAATTTCCAAGCTATACATATACCATATATTGTCTTGCATATATTTCGTGCTTGTACCTAATTTTGTCAGCCATTTCGGACATCACGTTGCACTGTACTATGAGGAAACGGTACTAGTTATGTGAAACTATTGGTAAACCGTAAACATTTGTCAGAAGGCAATAGGATAAAGACTTCCGGCTTCTCGGGCTGGTGCGAATATTTCAATGTCCGTATGTGCCAAACCGTTGGTTTGTGACACACCTTTTCGCGTCTCTCGTTCGCTGCGCTCGCACGAAAGCTATAGCCTAACCTAAAACCAATCCATCTTCCGTTCATTATTCGATATGGTGGCGACATATTTCAAATTTGCGAACGTGTCGGATCGGTTGTGAGGTTGGACTAGATTTTTACGAGCGAGCGGAGCGAGCGAGCAACGGTCACAATTTCCAAGCTATACATATACCTTATATTGCCTTGCTTATATTTCTTATTATTACCTACTTGTGTCAGCCATTTTGGACATCACATTGCACTGTTATATGTGGAAATAGTACTATTTATGTGAAACTATTCATAAACTGTAAGCATTTGTCAGTAGGCAATAGGATAAAGACTTCCGGCTCCTCGGGCTTTGTGCGAATGTTTCAATGTCCGTATGTGCCAAACCGTTGGTTTGTGACACACCTTTACGCGTCTCTCGCTCGCTGCGCTCGCACGAAAGCTATAGCCTAACCTAAAAGCAATCCATCTTCCGTTCATTATTCGATATGGTGGCGACATGTTTCGAATTTGCGAACGTGTCGGATCGGTTGTGAGGTTGGACTAGATTTTTACGAGCGAGCGGAGCGAGCGAGCAACGGTCACAATTTCCAAGCTATACATATACCATATATTGTCTTGCATATATTTCGAGCTTGTACCTAATTTTGTCAGCCATTTCGGACATCACGCTGCACTGTACTATGAGGAAACGGTACTAATTATGTGAAACTATTGGTAAACCGTAAATATTTGTCAGAAGGCAATAGGATAAAGACTTCCGGCTCCTCGGGCTGGTGCGAATATTTCAATGTCCGTATGTGCCAAACCGTTGGTTTGTGACACACCTTTACGCGTCTCTCGTTGGCTGCGCTCGCACGAAAGCTATAGCCTAACCTAAAACCAATCCATCTTCCGTTCATTATTCGATATGGTGGCGACATATTTCAAATTTGCGAACGTGTCGGATCGGTTGTGAGGTTGGACTAGATTTTTGCGAGCGAGCGGAGCGAGCGAGCAATGGTCACAATTTCCAAGCTATACATATACCATATGTTGCCTTGCATATATTTCGTGCTCGTACCTAATTGTGTCAGCCATTTCGGACATCACATTGCACTGTACTCTGTGGAAATAGTACTATTTATGTGAAACTATTCATAAACTGTAAACATGTGTCGGTAGGCAATAGGATAAATACTTCCGGCTCCTCGGGCTGGTGCGAATATTTCAATGTCCGTATGTGCCAAACCGTTGGTTTATGACACACCTTTACGCGTCTCTCGCTCGCTGCGCTCGCACGAAAGCTATAGCCTAACCTAAAACCAATCCATCTTCCGTTCATTATTCGATATGGTGGCGACATATTTCAAATTTGCGAACGTGTCGGATCGGTTGTGAGGTTGGACTAGATTTTTTCGAGCGACCGGAGCGAGCGAGCAACGATCACAATTTCCAACCTATACATACAGCTTATATTGCCTTGCATATATGTCGTGTTATTACCTAATTTTGTCAGCCATTTCGGACATCACATTGCATTGTACTATGTGGAAATAGTACTATTTATGTGAAACTATTCATAAAATGTAAACATGTGTCGGTAGGCAATAGGATAAATACTTCCGGCTCCTCGGGCTGGTGCGAATATTTCAATGTCCGTATGTGCCAAACCGTTGGTTTGTGACACACCTTTACGCGTCTCTCGCTCGCTGCGCTCTCACGAAAGCTATAGCCTAACCTAAAACCAATCCATCTTCCGTTCATTATTGGATATGGTGGCGACATATTTCAAATTTGCGAACGTGTCGGATCGCTTGTGAGGTTGGACTAGATTTTTGCGAGCGAGCGGAGCGAGCGAGCAACGGTCACAATTTCCAAGCTATACATATACCTTATATTGCCTTCCATATATTTCGTGTTATTACCTAATTTTGTCAGCCATTTCGGACATCACATTGCACTGTACTATGAGGAAATAGTACTGTTTATGTGAAACTATTCATAAACTGTAAACATGTGTCGGTAGGCAATAGGATAAATACTTCCGGCTCCTCGGGCTGGTGCGAATATTTCAATGTCCGTATGTGCCGAACCGTTGGTTTATGACACACCTTTACGCGTCTCTCGCTCGCGGCGCTCGCTCGAAAACTATAGCCTAACCTAAAACCAATCCATCTTGCGTTCATTATTCGATATGGTGGCGACATATTTCAAATTTGCGAACGTGTCGGATCGGTTGTGAGGTTGGACTAGATTTTTTCGAGCGAGCGGAGCGAGCGAGCAACGATCACAATTTCCAACCTATACATACACCTTATATTGCCTTGCTTATATGTCGTGTTATTACCTAATTTTGTCTGCCATTTCGGACATCACATTGCACTGTACTATGAGGAAACGGTACTAATTATGTGAAACTGTTGGTAAACCGTAAACATTTGTCAGAAGGCAATAGGATAAAGACTTTCGGCTCCTCGGGCTGGTGCGAATATTTCAATGTCCGTATGTGCCAAACCGTTGGTTTGTGACACACCCTTACGCGTCTATCGCTCGCTGCGCTCGCACGAAAGCTATAGCCTAACCTAAAACCAATCCATCTTCCGTTCATTATTCGATATGGTGGCGACATGTTTCGAATTTGCGAACGTGTGGGATCGGTTGTGAGGTTGGACCAGATTTTTACGAGCGAGCGGAGCGAGCGTGCAACGGTCACAATTTCCAAGCTATACATATACCTTATATTGCCTTGCTTATATTTCGTGCTAGTACCTAATTTTGTCAGCGATTTCGGACATCACATTGCTCTGTACTATGAGGAAACGGTACTATTTATGTGAAACTATTCATAAACTGTAAGCATGTGTCGGTAGGCAATAGGATAAATACTTCCGGCTCCACGGGCTGGTGCGAATATTTCATTGTCCGTATGTGCCAAACCGTTGGTTTATGACACACCTATACGCGTCTCTCGCTCGCTGCGCTCGCTCGAAAACTATAGCCTAACCTAAAACCAATCCATCTTCCGTTCATTATTCGATATGGTGGCGACATATTTCAAATTTGCGAACGTGTCGGATCGGTTGTGAGGTTGGACTAGATTTTTACGAGCGAGCGGAGCGAGCGAGCAACGGTCACAATTTCCAAGCTATACATATACCATATATTGTCTTGCATATATTTCGAGCTTGTACCTAATTTTGTCAGCCATTTCGGACATCACGCTGCACTGTACTATGAGGAAACGGTACTAATTATGTGAAACTATTCATAAACTGTAAGCATGTGTCGGTAGGCAATAGGATAAATACTTCCGGCTCCACGGGCTGGTGCGAATATTTCAATGTCCGTATGTGCCAAACCGTTGGTTTATGACACACCTATACGCGTCTCTCGCTCGCTGCGCTCGCTCGAAAACTATAGCCTAACCTAAAACCAATCCACCTTGCGTTCATTATTCGATATGATGGCGACATATTTCAAATTTGCGAACGTGTCGGATCGGTTGAGGGGTTGGACTAGATTTCTACGAGCGAGCGGAGCGAGCGAACAACGGTCACAATTTCCAAGCTATACATATACCATATATTGTCTTGCATATATTTCGTGCTTGTACCTAATTTTGTCAGCCATTTCGGACATCACGTTGCACTGTACTATGAGGAAACGGTACTAATTATGTGAAACTATTGGTAAACCGTAAACATTTGTCAGAAGGCAATAGGATAAAGACTTCCGGCTCCTCGGGCTGGTGCGAATATATCAATGTCCGTATGTGCCAAACCGATGGTTTGTGACACACCTTTACGCGTCACTCGTTCGCTGCGATCGCACGAAAGCTATAGCCTAACCTAAAACCAATCCATCTTCCGTTCATTATTCGATATGGTGGCGACATAATTCAAATTTGCGAACGTGTGGGATCGGTTGTGAGGTTGGACTAGATTTTTACGAGCAAGCGGAGCGAGCGAGCAACGGTCACAATTTCCAAGCTATACATATACCTTATATTGCCTTCCATATATTTCGTGTTATTACCTAATTTTGTCAGCCATTTCGGACATCACATTGCACTGTACTATTAGGAAATAGTACTGTTTATGTGAAACTATTCATAAACTGTAAACACGTGTCGGTAGGCAATAGGATAAATACTTCCGGCTCCACGGGCTGGTGCGAATATTTCAATGTCCGTATGTGCCAAACCGTTGGTTTATGACACACCTATACGCGTCTCTCGCTCGCTGCGCTCGCTCGAAAACTATAGCCTAACCTAAAACCAATCCACCTTGCGTTCATTATTCGATATGATGGCGACATATTTCAAATTTG
Organism: Bombus affinis; assembly: GCF_024516045.1. Lineage (NCBI taxonomy): Eukaryota > Metazoa > Arthropoda > Insecta > Hymenoptera > Apidae > Bombus > Bombus affinis. Next base: position 30,457 of record NW_026108949.1, on the reverse strand, counting down.
CGAACGTGTCGGATCGGTTGAGGGGTTGGACTAGATTTTTACGAGCGAGCGGAGCGAGCGAGCATCGTTCACAATTTCCAAGCTATACATATACCATATATTTTCTTGCATATATTTCGTGCTTGTACCTAATTTTGTCAGCCATTTCGGACATCACGTTGCACTGTACTATGAGGAAACGGTACTAATTATGTGAAACTATTGGTAAACCGTAAACATTTGTCAGAAGGCAATAGGATAAAGACTTCCGGCTTCTCGGGCTGGTGCGAATATTTCAATGTCCGTATGTGCCAAACCGTTGGTTTGTGACACACCTTTACGCGTCTCTCGTTCGCTGCGCTCGCACGAAAGCTATAGCCTAACCTAAAACCAATCCATCTTCCGTTCATTATTCGATATGGTGGCGACATATTTCATATTTGCGAACGTGTCGGATCGGTTGTGAGGTTGAACTAGATTTTTTCGAGCGAGCGGAGCGAGCGAGCAACGATCACAATTTCCAACCTATACATACACCTTATATTGCCTTGCATATATGTCGTGTTATTACCTAATTTTGTCAGCCATTTCGGACATCACATTGCACTGTACTATGAGGAAATAGTACTATTTATGTGAAACTATTCATAAACTGTAAACATGTGTCGGTAGGCAATAGGATAAATACTTCCGGCTCCTCGGGCTGGTGCGAATATTTCAATGTCCGTATGTGCCAAACCGTTGGTTTATGACACACCTATACGCGTCTCTCGCTCGCTGTGCTCGCTCGAAAACTATAGCCTAACCTAAAACCAATCCATCTTGCGTTCATTATTCGATATAATGGCGACATATTTCAAATTTGCGAACGTGTCGGATCGGTTGTGAGGTTGGGCTAGATTTTTACGATCGAGCGGAGCGAGCGAGCAACGGTCACAATTTCCAAGCTATACATATACCATATATTGTATTGCATATATTTCGTGCTTGTACCTAATTTTGTCAGCCATTTCGGACATCACGTTGCACTGTACTATGAGGAAACGGTACTAATTATGTGAAACTATTGGTAAACCGTAAACATTTGTCAGAAGGCAATAGGATAAAGACTTCCGGCTCCTCGGGCTGGTGCGAATATTTCAATGTCCGTATGTGCCAAACCGTTGGTTTGTGACACACCTTTACGCGTCTCTCGTGCGCCGCGCTCGCACGAAAGCTATAGCCTAACCTAAAACCAATCCATCTTCCGTGAATTATTCGATATGGTGGCGACATATTTCAAATTTGCGAACGTGTCGGATCGGTTGTGAGGTTGGACTAGATTTTTTCGAGCGAGCGGAGCGAGCGAGCAACGGTCACAATTTCCAAGCTATACATATACCATATATTGTCTTGCATATATTTCGAGCTTGTACCTAATTTTGTCAGCCATTTCGGACATCACGCTGCACTGTACTATGAGGAAACGGTACTAATTATGTGAAACTATTCATAAACTGTAAGCATGTGTCGGTAGGCAATAGGATAAATACTTCCGGCTCCACGGGCTGGTGCGAATATTTCAATGTCCGTATGTGCCAAACCGTTGGTTTATGACACACCTATACGCGTCTCTCGCTCGCTGCGCTCGCTCGAAAACTATAGCCTAACCTAAAACCAATCCACCTTGCGTTCATTATTCGATATGATGGCGACATATTTCAAATTTGCGAACGTGTCGGATCGGTTGAGGGGTTGGACTAGATTTCTACGAGCGAGCGGAGCGAGCGAGCAACGGTCACAATTTCCAAGCTATACATATACCATACATTGTCTTGCATATATTTCGTGCTTGTACCTAATTTTGTCAGCCATTTCGGACATCACGTTGCACTGTACTATGAGGAAACGGTACTAATTATGTGAAACTATTGGTAAACCGTAAACATTTGTCAGAAGGCAATAGGATAAAGACTTCCGGCTCCTCGGGCTGGTGCGAATATATCAATGTCCGTATGTGCCAAACCGATGGTTTGTGACACACCTTTACGCGTCTCTCGTTCGCTGCGATCGCACGAAAGCTATAGCCTAACCTAAAACCAATCCATCTTCCGTTCATTATTCGATATGGTGGCGACATATTTCATATTTGCGAACGTGTCGGATCGGTTGTGAGGTTGAACTAGATTTTTTCGAGCGAGCGGAGCGAGCGAGCAACGATCACAATTTCCAACCTATACATACACCTTATATTGCCTTGCATATATGTCGTGTTATTACCTAATTTTGTCAGCCATTTCGGACATCACATTGCACTGTACTATGAGGAAATAGTACTATTTATGTGAAACTATTCATAAACTGTAAACATGTGTCGGTAGGCAATAGGATAAATACTTCCGGCTCCTCGGGCTGGTGCGAATATTTCAATGTCCGTATGTGCCAAACCGTTGGTTTATGACACACCTATACGCGTCTCTCGCTCGCTGTGCTCGCTCGAAAACTATAGCCTAACCTAAAACCAATCCATCTTGCGTTCATTATTCGATATAATGGCGACATATTTCAAATTTGCGAACGTGTCGGATCGGTTGTGAGGTTGGGCTAGATTTTTACGATCGAGCGGAGCGAGCGAGCAACGGTCACAATTTCCAAGCTATACATATACCATATATTGTATTGCATATATTTCGTGCTTGTACCTAATTTTGTCAGCCATTTCGGACATCACGTTGCACTGTACTATGAGGAAACGGTACTAATTATGTGAAACTATTGGTAAACCGTAAACATTTGTCAGAAGGCAATAGGATAAAGACTTCCGGCTCCTCGGGCTGGTGCGAATATTTCAATGTCCGTATGTGCCAAACCGTTGGTTTGTGACACACCTTTACGCGTCTCTCGTGCGCCGCGCTCGCACGAAAGCTATAGCCTAACCTAAAACCAATCCATCTTCCGTGAATTATTCGATATGGTGGCGACATATTTCAAATTTGCGAACGTGTCGGATCGGTTGTGAGGTTGGACTAGATTTTTTCGAGCGAGCGGAGCGAGCGAGCAACGGTCACAATTTCCAAGCTATACATATACCATATATTGTCTTGCATATATTTCGAGCTTGTACCTAATTTTGTCAGCCATTTCGGACATCACGCTGCACTGTACTATGAGGAAACGGTACTAATTATGTGAAACTATTCATAAACTGTAAGCATGTGTCGGTAGGCAATAGGATAAATACTTCCGGCTCCACGGGCTGGTGCGAATATTTCAATGTCCGTATGTGCCAAACCGTTGGTTTATGACACACCTATACGCGTCTCTCGCTCGCTGCGCTCGCTCGAAAACTATAGCCTAACCTAAAACCAATCCACCTTGCGTTCATTATTCGATATGATGGCGACATATTTCAAATTTGCGAACGTGTCGGATCGGTTGAGGGGTTGGACTAGATTTCTACGAGCGAGCGGAGCGAGCGAGCAACGGTCACAATTTCCAAGCTATACATATACCATATATTGTCTTGCATATATTTCGTGCTTGTACCTAATTTTGTCAGCCATTTCGGACATCACGTTGCACTGTACTATGAGGAAACGGTACTAATTATGTGAAACTATTGGTAAACCGTAAACATTTGTCAGAAGGCAATAGGATAAAGACTTCCGGCTCCTCGGGCTGGTGCGAATATATCAATGTCCGTATGTGCCAAACCGATGGTTTGTGACACACCTTTACGCGTCTCTCGTTCGCTGCGATCGCACGAAAGCTATAGCCTAACCTAAAACCAATCCATCTTCCGTTCATTATTCGATATGGTGGCGACATAATTCAAATTTGCGAACGTGTGGGATCGGTTGTGAGGTTGGACTAGATTTTTACGAGCAAGCGGAGCGAGCGAGCAACGGTCACAATTTCCAAGCTATACATATACCTTATATTGCCTTCCATATATTTCGTGTTATTACCTAATTTTGTCAGCCATTTCGGACATCACATTGCACTGTACTATTAGGAAATAGTACTGTTTATGTGAAACTATTCATAAACTGTAAACACGTGTCGGTAGGCAATAGGATAAATACTTCCGGCTCCTCGGGCTGGTGCGAATATTTCAATGTCCGTATGTGCCAAACCGTTGGTTTATGACGCACCTTTACGCGACTCTCGCTCGCGGCGCTCGCTCGAAAACTATAGCCTAACCTAAAACCAATCCATCTTGCGTTCATTATTCGATATGATGGCGACATATTTCAAATTTGCGAACGTTTCGGATCGGTTGTGAGGTTGGGCTAGATTTTTACGAGCGAGCGGAGCGAGCGAGCATCGGTCACAATTTCCAAGCTATACATATACCATATATTTTCTTGCATATATTTCGTGCTTGTACCTAATTTTGTCAGCCATTTCGGACATCACGTTGCACTGTACTATGAGGAAACGGTACTAATTATGTGAAACTATTGGTAAACCGTAAACATTTGTCAGAAGGCAATAGGATAAAGACTTCCGGCTTCTCGGGCTGGTGCGAATATTTCAATGTCCGTATGTGCCAAACCGTTGGTTTGTGACACACCTTTACGCGTCTCTCGTTCGCTGCGCTCGCACGAAAGCTATAGCCTAACCTAAAACCAATCCATCTTCCGTTCATTATTCGATATGGTGGCGACATATTTCAAATTTGCGAACGTGTCGGATCGGTTGTGAGGTTGGACTAGATTTTTGCGAGCGAGCGGAGCGAGCGAGCAACGGTCACAATTTCCAAGCTACACATATACCTTATATTGCCTTCCATATATTTCGTGTTATTACCTAATTTTGTCAGCCATTTCGGACATCACATTGCACTGTACTATGAGGAAATAGTACTGTTTATGTGAAACTATTCATAAACTGTAAACATGTGTCGGTAGGCAATAGGATAAATACTTCCGGCTCCTCGGGCTGGTGCGAATATTTCAATGTCCGTATGTGCCAAACCGTTGGTTTGTGACACACCTTTACGCGTCTCTCGCTCGCTGCGCTCGCACGAAAGCTATAGCTTAACCTAAAACCAATCCATCTTCCGTTCATTATTCGATATGGTGGCGACATGTTTCGAATTTGCGAACGTGTGGGATCGGTTGTGAGGTTGGACTAGATTTTTACGAGCGAGCGGAGCGAGCGAGCAACGGTCACAATTTCCAAGCTATACATATACCATATTGTCTTGCATATATTTCGAGCTTGTACCTAATTTTGTCAGCCATTTCGGACATCACGCTGCACTGTACTATGAGGAAACGGTACTAATTATGTGAAACTATTGGTAAACCGTAAACATTTGTCAGAAGGCAATAGGATAAAGACTTCCGGCTCCTCGGGCTGGTGCGAATATTTCAATGTCCGTATGTGCCAAACCGTTGGTTTGTGACACACCTTTACGCGTCTCTCGTTGGCTGCGCTCGCACGAAAGCTATAGCCTAACCTAAAACCAATCCATCTTCCGTTCATTATTCGATATGGTGGCGACATATTTCAAATTTGCGAACGTGTCGGATCGGTTGTGAGGTTGGACTAGATTTTTCGGAGCGAGCGGAGCGAGCGAGCAACGGTCACAATTTCCAAGCTATACATATACCATATATTGTCTTGCATATATTTCGAGCTTGTACCTAATTTTGTCAGCCATTTCGGACATCACGCTGCACTGTACTATGAGGAAACGGTACTAATTATGTGAAACTATTCATAAACTGTAAGCATGTGTCGGTAGGCAATAGGATAAATACTTCCGGCTCCACGGGCTGGTGCGAATATTTCAATGTCCGTATGTGCCAAACCGTTGGTTTATGACACACCTATACGCGTCTCTCGCTCGCTGCGCTCGCTCGAAAACTATAGCCTAACCTAAAACCAATCCACCTTGCGTTCATTATTCGATATGATGGCGACATATTTCAAATTTGCGAACGTGTCGGATCGGTTGAGGGGTTGGACTAGATTTCTACGAGCGAGCGGAGCGAGCGAACAACGGTCACAATTTCCAAGCTATACATATACCATATATTGTCTTGCATATATTTCGTGCTTGTACCTAATTTTGTCAGCCATTTCGGACATCACGTTGCACTGTACTATGAGGAAACGGTACTAATTATGTGAAACTATTGGTAAACCGTAAACATTTGTCAGAAGGCAATAGGATAAAGACTTCCGGCTCCTCGGGCTGGTGCGAATATATCAATGTCCGTATGTGCCAAACCGATGGTTTGTGACACACCTTTACGCGTCACTCGTTCGCTGCGATCGCACGAAAGCTATAGCCTAACCTAAAACCAATCCATCTTCCGTTCATTATTCGATATGGTGGCGACATAATTCAAATTTGCGAACGTGTGGGATCGGTTGTGAGGTTGGACTAGATTTTTACGAGCAAGCGGAGCGAGCGAGCAACGGTCACAATTTCCAAGCTATACATATACCTTATATTGCCTTCCATATATTTCGTGTTATTACTTAATTTTGTCAGCCATTTCGGACATCACATTGCACTGTACTATTAGGAAATAGTACTGTTTATGTGAAACTATTCATAAACTGTAAACACGTGTCGGTAGGCAATAGGATAAATACTTCCGGCTCCTCGGGCTGGTGCGAATATTTCAATGTCCGTATGTGCCAAACCGTTGGTTTATGACGCACCTTTACGCGACTCTCGCTCGCGGCGCTCGCTCGAAAACTATAGCCTAACCTAAAACCAATCCATCTTGCGTTCATTATTCGATATGATGGCGACATATTTCAAATTTGCGAACGTTTCGGATCGGTTGTGAGGTTGGGCTAGATTTTTACGAGCGAGCGGAGCGAGCGAGCATCGGTCACAATTTCCAAGCTATACATATACCATATATTTTCTTGCATATATTTCGTGCTTGTACCTAATTTTGTCAGCCATTTCGGACATCACGTTGCACTGTACTATGAGGAAACGGTACTAATTATGTGAAACTATTGGTAAACCGTAAACATTTGTCAGAAGGCAATAGGATAAAGACTTCCGGCTTCTCGGGCTGGTGCGAATATTTCAATGTCCGTATGTGCCAAACCGTTGGTTTGTGACACACCTTTACGCGTCTCTCGTTCGCTGCGCTCGCACGAAAGCTATAGCCTAACCTAAAACCAATCCATCTTCCGTTCATTATTCGATATGGTGGCGACATATTTCAAATTTGCGAACGTGTCGGATCGGTTGTGAGGTTGGACTAGATTTTTGCGAGCGAGCGGAGCGAGCGAGCAACGGTCACAATTTCCAAGCTACACATATACCTTATATTGCCTTCCATATATTTCGTGTTATTACCTAATTTTGTCAGCCATTTCGGACATCACATTGCACTGTACTATGAGGAAATAGTACTGTTTATGTGAAACTATTCATAAACTGTAAACATGTGTCGGTAGGCAATAGGATAAATACTTCCGGCTCCTCGGGCTGGTGCGAATATTTCAATGTCCGTATGTGCCAAACCGTTGGTTTGTGACACACCTTTACGCGTCTCTCGCTCGCTGCGCTCGCACGAAAGCTATAGCTTAACCTAAAACCAATCCATCTTCCGTTCATTATTCGATATGGTGGCGACATGTTTCGAATTTGCGAACGTGTGGGATCGGTTGTGAGGTTGGACTAGATTTTTACGAGCGAGCGGAGCGAGCGAGCAACGGTCACAATTTCCAAGCTATACATATACCATATTGTCTTGCATATATTTCGAGCTTGTACCTAATTTTGTCAGCCATTTCGGACATCACGCTGCACTGTACTATGAGGAAACGGTACTAATTATGTGAAACTATTGGTAAACCGTAAACATTTGTCAGAAGGCAATAGGATAAAGACTTCCGGCTCCTCGGGCTGGTGCGAATATTTCAATGTCCGTATGTGCCAAACCGTTGGTTTGTGACACACCTTTACGCGTCTCTCGTTGGCTGCGCTCGCACGAAAGCTATAGCCTAACCTAAAACCAATCCATCTTCCGTTCATTATTCGATATGGTGGCGACATATTTCAAATTTGCGAACGTGTCGGATCGGTTGTGAGGTTGGACTAGATTTTTCGGAGCGAGCGGAGCGAGCGAGCAACGGTCACAATTTCCAAGCTATACATATACCATATATTGTCTTGCATATATTTCGAGCTTGTACCTAATTTTGTCAGCCATTTCGGACATCACGCTGCACTGTACTATGAGGAAACGGTACTAATTATGTGAAACTATTCATAAACTGTAAGCATGTGTCGGTAGGCAATAGGATAAATACTTCCGGCTCCACGGGCTGGTGCGAATATTTCAATGTCCGTATGTGCCAAACCGTTGGTTTATGACACACCTATACGCGTCTCTCGCTCGCTGCGCTCGCTCGAAAACTATAGCCTAACCTAAAACCAATCCACCTTGCGTTCATTATTCGATATGATGGCGACATATTTCAAATTTGCGAACGTGTCGGATCGGTTGAGGGGTTGGACTAGATTTCTACGAGCGAGCGGAGCGAGCGAACAACGGTCACAATTTCCAAGCTATACATATACCATATATTGTCTTGCATATATTTCGTGCTTGTACCTAATTTTGTCAGCCATTTCGGACATCACGTTGCACTGTACTATGAGGAAACGGTACTAATTATGTGAAACTATTGGTAAACCGTAAACATTTGTCAGAAGGCAATAGGATAAAGACTTCCGGCTCCTCGGGCTGGTGCGAATATATCAATGTCCGTATGTGCCAAACCGATGGTTTGTGACACACCTTTACGCGTCACTCGTTCGCTGCGATCGCACGAAAGCTATAGCCTAACCTAAAACCAATCCATCTTCCGTTCATTATTCGATATGGTGGCGACATAATTCAAATTTGCGAACGTGTGGGATCGGTTGTGAGGTTGGACTAGATTTTTACGAGCAAGCGGAGCGAGCGAGCAACGGTCACAATTTCCAAGCTATACATATACCTTATATTGCCTTCCATATATTTCGTGTTATTACCTAATTTTGTCAGCCATTTCGGACATCACATTGCACTGTACTATTAGGAAATAGTACTGTTTATGTGAAACTATTCATAAACTGTAAACACGTGTCGGTAGGCAATAGGATAAATACTTCCGGCTCCTCGGGCTGGTGCGAATATTTCAATGTCCGTATGTGCCAAACCGTTGGTTTATGACGCACCTTTACGCGACTCTCGCTCGCGGCGCTCGCTCGAAAACTATAGCCTAACCTAAAACCAATCCATCTTGCGTTCATTATTCGATATGATGGCGACATATTTCAAATTTGCGAACGTTTCGGATCGGTTGTGAGGTTGGGCTAGATTTTTACGAGCGAGCGGAGCGAGCGAGCATCGGTCACAATTTCCAAGCTATACATATACCATATATTTTCTTGCATATATTTCGTGCTTGTACCTAATTTTGTCAGCCATTTCGGACATCACGTTGCACTGTACTATGAAGAAACGGTACTAATTATGTGAAACTATTGGTAAACCGTAAACATTTGTCAGAAGGCAATAGGATAAAGACTTCCGGCTTCTCGGGCTGGTGCGAATATTTCAATGTCCGTATGTGCCAAACCGTTGGTTTGTGACACACCTTTACGCGTCTCTCGTTCGCTGCGCTCGCACGAAAGCTATAGCCTAACCTAAAACCAATCCATCTTCCGTTCATTATTCGATATGGTGGCGACATATTTCAAATTTGCGAACGTGTCGGATCGGTTGTGAGGTTGGACTAGATTTTTGCGAGCGAGCGGAGCGAGCGAGCAACGGTCACAATTTCCAAGCTACACATATACCTTATATTGCCTTCCATATATTTCGTGTTATTACCTAATTTTGTCAGCCATTTCGGACATCATATTGCACTGTACTATGAGGAAATAGTACTGTTTATGTGAAACTATTCATAAACTGTAAACATGTGTCGGTAGGCAATAGGATAAATACTTCCGGCTCCTCGGGCTGGTGCGAATATTTCAATGTCCGTATGTGCCAAACCGTTGGTTTGTGACACACCTTTACGCGTCTCTCGCTCGCTGCGCTCGCACGAAAGCTATAGCTTAACCTAAAACCAATCCATCTTCCGTTCATTATTCGATATGGTGGCGACATGTTTCGAATTTGCGAACGTGTGGGATCGGTTGTGAGGTTGGACTAGATTTTTACGAGCGAGCGGAGCGAGCGAGCAACGGTCACAATTTCCAAGCTATACATATACCATATTGTCTTGCATATATTTCGAGCTTGTACCTAATTTTGTCAGCCATTTCGGACATCACGCTGCACTGTACTATGAGGAAACGGTACTAATTATGTGAAACTATTGGTAAACCGTAAATATTTGTCAGAAGGCAATAGGATAAAGACTTCCGGCTCCTCGGGCTGGTGCGAATATTTCAATGTCCGTATGTGCCAAACCGTTGGTTTGTGACACACCTTTACGCGTCTCTCGTTGGCTGCGCTCGCACGAAAGCTATAGCCTAACCTAAAACCAATCCATCTTCCGTTCATTATTCGATATGGTGGCGACATATTTCAAATTTGCGAACGTGTCGGATCGGTTGTGAGGTTGGACTAGATTTTTACGAGCGAGCGGAGCGAGCGAGCAACGGTCACAATTTCCAAGCTATACATATACCATATATTGTCTTGCATATATTTCGAGCTTGTACCTAATTTTGTCAGCCATTTCGGACATCACGCTGCACTGTACTATGAGGAAACGGTACTAATTATGTGAAACTATTCATAAACTGTAAGCATGTGTCGGTAGGCAATAGGATAAATACTTCCGGCTCCACGGGCTGGTGCGAATATTTCAATGTCCGTATGTGCCAAACCGTTGGTTTATGACACACCTATACGCGTCTCTCGCTCGCTGCGCTCGCTCGAAAACTATAGCCTAACCTAAAACCAATCCACCTTGCGTTCATTATTCGATATGATGGCGACATATTTCAAATTTGCGAACGTGTCGGATCGGTTGAGGGGTTGGACTAGATTTCTACGAGCGAGCGGAGCGAGCGAACAACGGTCACAATTTCCAAGCTATACATATACCATATATTGTCTTGCATATATTTCGTGCTTGTACCTAATTTTGTCAGCCATTTCGGACATCACGTTGCACTGTACCATGAGGAAACGGTACTAATTATGTGAAACTATTGGTAAACCGTAAACATTTGTCAGAAGGCAATAGGATAAAGACTTCCGGCTCCTCGGGCTGGTGCGAATATATCAATGTCCGTATGTGCCAAACCGATGGTTTGTGACACACCTTTACGCGTCTCTCGTTCGCTGCGATCGCACGAAAGCTATAGCCTAACCTAAAACCAATCCATCTTCCGTTCATTATTCGATATGGTGGCGACATAATTCAAATTTGCGAACGTGTGGGATCGGTTGTGAGGTTGGACTAGATTTTTACGAGCAAGCGGAGCGAGCGAGCAACGGTCACAATTTCCAAGCTATACATATACCTTATATTGCCTTCCATATATTTCGTGTTATTACCTAATTTTGTCAGCCATTTCGGACATCACGTTGCACTGTACTATGAGGAAACGGTACTAATTATGTGAAACTATTGGTAAACCGTAAACATTTGTCAGAAGGCAATAGGATAAAGACTTCCGGCTCCTCGGGCTGGTGCGAATATATCAATGTCCGTATGTGCCAAACCGATGGTTTGTGACACACCTTTACGCGTCACTCGTTCGCTGCGATCGCACGAAAGCTATAGCCTAACCTAAAACCAATCCATCTTCCGTTCATTATTCGATATGGTGGCGACATAATTCAAATTTGCGAACGTGTGGGATCGGTTGTGAGGTTGGACTAGATTTTTACGAGCAAGCGGAGCGAGCGAGCAACGGTCACAATTTCCAAGCTATACATATACCTTATATTGCCTTCCATATATTTCGTGTTATTACCTAATTTTGTCAGCCATTTCGGACATCACATTGCACTGTACTATTAGGAAATAGTACTGTTTATGTGAAACTATTCATAAACTGTAAACACGTGTCGGTAGGCAATAGGATAAATACTTCCGGCTCCTCGGGCTGGTGCGAATATTTCAATGTCCGTATGTGCCAAACCGTTGGTTTATGACGCACCTTTACGCGACTCTCGCTCGCGGCGCTCGCTCGAAAACTATAGCCTAACCTAAAACCAATCCATCTTGCGTTCATTATTCGATATGATGGCGACATATTTCAAATTTGCGAACGTTTCGGATCGGTTGTGAGGTTGGGCTAGATTTTTACGAGCGAGCGGAGCGAGCGAGCATCGGTCACAATTTCCAAGCTATACATATACCATATATTTTCTTGCATATATTTCGTGCTTGTACCTAATTTTGTCAGCCATTTCGGACATCACGTTGCACTGTACTATGAAGAAACGGTACTAATTATGTGAAACTATTGGTAAACCGTAAACATTTGTCAGAAGGCAATAGGATAAAGACTTCCGGCTTCTCGGGCTGGTGCGAATATTTCAATGTCCGTATGTGCCAAACCGTTGGTTTGTGACACACCTTTACGCGTCTCTCGTTCGCTGCGCTCGCACGAAAGCTATAGCCTAACCTAAAACCAATCCATCTTCCGTTCATTATTCGATATGGTGGCGACATATTTCAAATTTGCGAACGTGTCGGATCGGTTGTGAGGTTGGACTAGATTTTTGCGAGCGAGCGGAGCGAGCGAGCAACGGTCACAATTTCCAAGCTACACATATACCTTATATTGCCTTCCATATATTTCGTGTTATTACCTAATTTTGTCAGCCATTTCGGACATCACATTGCACTGTACTATGAGGAAATAGTACTGTTTATGTGAAACTATTCATAAACTGTAAACATGTGTCGGTAGGCAATAGGATAAATACTTCCGGCTCCTCGGGCTGGTGCGAATATTTCAATGTCCGTATGTGCCAAACCGTTGGTTTGTGACACACCTTTACGCGTCTCTCGCTCGCTGCGCTCGCACGAAAGCTATAGCTTAACCTAAAACCAATCCATCTTCCGTTCATTATTCGATATGGTGGCGACATGTTTCGAATTTGCGAACGTGTGGGATCGGTTGTGAGGTTGGACTAGATTTTTACGAGCGAGCGGAGCGAGCGAGCAACGGTCACAATTTCCAAGCTATACATATACCATATTGTCTTGCATATATTTCGAGCTTGTACCTAATTTTGTCAGCCATTTCGGACATCACGCTGCACTGTACTATGAGGAAACGGTACTAATTATGTGAAACTATTGGTAAACCGTAAACATTTGTCAGAAGGCAATAGGATAAAGACTTCCGGCTCCTCGGGCTGGTGCGAATATTTCAATGTCCGTATGTGCCAAACCGTTGGTTTGTGACACACCTTTACGCGTCTCTCGTTGGCTGCGCTCGCACGAAAGCTATAGCCTAACCTAAAACCAATCCATCTTCCGTTCATTATTCGATATGGTGGCGACATATTTCAAATTTGCGAACGTGTCGGATCGGTTGTGAGGTTGGACTAGATTTTTACGAGCGAGCGGAGCGAGCGAGCAACGGTCACAATTTCCAAGCTATACATATACCATATATTGTCTTGCATATATTTCGAGCTTGTACCTAATTTTGTCAGCCATTTCGGACATCACGCTGCACTGTACTATGAGGAAACGGTACTAATTATGTGAAACTATTCATAAACTGTAAGCATGTGTCGGTAGGCAATAGGATAAATACTTCCGGCTCCACGGGCTGGTGCGAATATTTCAATGTCCGTATGTGCCAAACCGTTGGTTTATGACACACCTATACGCGTCTCTCGCTCGCTGCGCTCGCTCGAAAACTATAGCCTAACCTAAAACCAATCCACCTTGCGTTCATTATTCGATATGGTGGCGACATATTTCAAATTTGCGAACGTGTCGGATCGGTTGTGAGGTTGGACTAGATTTTTGCGAGCGAGCGGAGCGAGCGAGCAACGGTCACAATTTCCAAGCTACACATATACCTTATATTGCCTTCCATATATTTCGTGTTATTACCTAATTTTGTCAGCCATTTCGGACATCACATTGCACTGTACTATGAGGAAATAGTACTGTTTATGTGAAACTATTCATAAACTGTAAACATGTGTCGGTAGGCAATAGGATAAATACTTCCGGCTCCTCGGGCTGGTGCGAATATTTCAATGTCCGTATGTGCCAAACCGTTGGTTTGTGACACACCTTTACGCGTCTCTCGCTCGCTGCGCTCGCACGAAAGCTATAGCTTAACCTAAAACCAATCCATCTTCCGTTCATTATTCGATATGGTGGCGACATGTTTCGAATTTGCGAACGTGTGGGATCGGTTGTGAGGTTGGACTAGATTTTTACGAGCGAGCGGAGCGAGCGAGCAACGGTCACAATTTCCAAGCTATACATATACCATATTGTCTTGCATATATTTCGAGCTTGTACCTAATTTTGTCAGCCATTTCGGACATCACGCTGCACTGTACTATGAGGAAACGGTACTAATTATGTGAAACTATTGGTAAACCGTAAACATTTGTCAGAAGGCAATAGGATAAAGACTTCCGGCTCCTCGGGCTGGTGCGAATATTTCAATGTCCGTATGTGCCAAACCGTTGGTTTATGACACACCTATACGCGTCTCTCGCTCGCTGCGCTCGCTCGAAAACTATAGCCTAACCTAAAACCAATCCACCTTGCGTTCATTATTCGATATGATGGCGACATATTTCAAATTTGCGAACGTGTCGGATCGGTTGAGGGGTTGGACTAGATTTCTACGAGCGAGTGGAGCGAGCGAACAACGGTCACAATTTCCAAGCTATACATATACCATATATTGTCTTGCATATATTTCGTGCTTGTACCTAATTTTGTCAGCCATTTCGGACATCACGTTGCACTGTACTATGAGGAAACGGTACTAATTATGTGAAACTATTGGTAAACCGTAAACATTTGTCAGAAGGCAATAGGATAAAGACTTCCGGCTCCTCGGGCTGGTGCGAATATATCAATGTCCGTATGTGCCAAACCGATGGTTTGTGACACACCTTTACGCGTCACTCGTTCGCTGCGATCGCACGAAAGCTATAGCCTAACCTAAAACCAATCCATCTTCCGTTCATTATTCGATATGGTGGCGACATAATTCAAATTTGCGAACGTGTGGGATCGGTTGTGAGGTTGGACTAGATTTTTACGAGCAAGCGGAGCGAGCGAGCAACGGTCACAATTTCCAAGCTATACATATACCTTATATTGCCTTCCATATATTTCGTGTTATTACTTAATTTTGTCAGCCATTTCGGACATCACATTGCACTGTACTATTAGGAAATAGTACTGTTTATGTGAAACTATTCATAAACTGTAAACACGTGTCGGTAGGCAATAGGATAAATACTTCCGGCTCCTCGGGCTGGTGCGAATATTTCAATGTCCGTATGTGCCAAACCGTTGGTTTATGACGCACCTTTACGCGACTCTCGCTCGCGGCGCTCGCTCGAAAACTATAGCCTAACCTAAAACCAATCCATCTTGCGTTCATTATTCGATATGATTGCGACATATTTCAAATTTGCGAACGTTTCGGATCGGTTGTGAGGTTGGGCTAGATTTTTACGAGCGAGCGGAGCGAGCGAGCATCGGTCACAATTTCCAAGCTATACATATACCATATATTTTCTTGCATATATTTCGTGCTTGTACCTAATTTTGTCAGCCATTTCGGACATCACGTTGCACTGTACTATGAGGAAACGGTACTAATTATGTGAAACTATTGGTAAACCGTAAACATTTGTCAGAAGGCAATAGGATAAAGACTTCCGGCTCCTCGGGCTGGTGCGAATATATCAATGTCCGTATGTGCCAAACCGATGGTTTGTGACACACCTTTACGCGTCTCTCGTTCGCTGCGCTCGCACGAAAGCTATAGCCTAACCTAAAACCAATCCATCTTCCGTTCATTATTCGATATGGTGGCGACATATTTCAAATTTGCGAACGTGTCGGATCGGTTGTGAGGTTGGACTAGATTTTTGCGAGCGAGCGGAGCGAGCGAGCAACGGTCACAATTTCCAAGCTACACATATACCTTATATTGCCTTCCATATATTTCGTGTTATTACCTAATTTTGTCAGCCATTTCGGACATCATATTGCACTGTACTATGAGGAAATAGTACTGTTTATGTGAAACTATTCATAAACTGTAAACATGTGTCGGTAGGCAATAGGATAAATACTTCCGGCTCCTCGGGCTGGTGCGAATATTTCAATGTCCGTATGTGCCAAACCGTTGGTTTGTGACACACCTTTACGCGTCTCTCGCTCGCTGCGCTCGCACGAAAGCTATAGCTTAACCTAAAACCAATCCATCTTCCGTTCATTATTCGATATGGTGGCGACATGTTTCGAATTTGCGAACGTGTGGGATCGGTTGTGAGGTTGGACTAGATTTTTACGAGCGAGCGGAGCGAGCGAGCAACGGTCACAATTTCCAAGCTATACATATACCATATTGTCTTGCATATATTTCGAGCTTGTACCTAATTTTGTCAGCCATTTCGGACATCACGCTGCACTGTACTATGAGGAAACGGTACTAATTATGTGAAACTATTGGTAAACCGTAAACATTTGTCAGAAGGCAATAGGATAAAGACTTCCGGCTCCTCGGGCTGGTGCGAATATTTCAATGTCCGTATGTGCCAAACCGTTGGTTTGTGACACACCTTTACGCGTCTCTCGTTGGCTGCGCTCGCACGAAAGCTATAGCCTAACCTAAAACCAATCCATCTTCCGTTCATTATTCGATATGGTGGCGACATATTTCAAATTTGCGAACGTGTCGGATCGGTTGTGAGGTTGGACTAGATTTTTACGAGCGAGCGGAGCGAGCGAGCAACGGTCACAATTTCCAAGCTATACATATACCATATATTGTCTTGCATATATTTCGAGCTTGTACCTAATTTTGTCAGCCATTTCGGACATCACGCTGTACTGTACTATGAGGAAACGGTACTAATTATGTGAAACTATTCATAAACTGTAAGCATGTGTCGGTAGGCAATAGGATAAATACTTCCGGCTCCACGGGCTGGTGCGAATATTTCAATGTCCGTATGTGCCAAACCGTTGGTTTATGACACACCTATACGCGTCTCTCGCTCGCTGCGCTCGCTCGAAAACTATAGCCTAACCTAAAACCAATCCACCTTGCGTTCATTATTCGATATGATGGCGACATATTTCAAATTTGCGAACGTGTCGGATCGGTTGAGGGGTTGGACTAGATTTCTACGAGCGAGCGGAGCGAGCGAACAACGGTCACAATTTCCAAGCTATACATATACCATATATTGTCTTGCATATATTTCGTGCTTGTACCTAATTTTGTCAGCCATTTCGGACATCACGTTGCACTGTACTATGAGGAAACGGTACTAATTATGTGAAACTATTGGTAAACCGTAAACATTTGTCAGAAGGCAATAGGATAAAGACTTCCGGCTCCTCGGGCTGGTGCGAATATATCAATGTCCGTATGTGCCAAACCGATGGTTTGTGACACACCTTTACGCGTCACTCGTTCGCTGCGATCGCACGAAAGCTATAGCCTAACCTAAAACCAATCCATCTTCCGTTCATTATTCGATATGGTGGCGACATAATTCAAATTTGCGAACGTGTGGGATCGGTTGTGAGGTTGGACTAGATTTTTACGAGCAAGCGGAGCGAGCGAGCAACGGTCACAATTTCCAAGCTATACATATACCTTATATTGCCTTCCATATATTTCGTGTTATTACCTAATTTTGTCAGCCATTTCGGACATCACATTGCACTGTACTATTAGGAAATAGTACTGTTTATGTGAAACTATTCATAAACTGTAAACACGTGTCGGTAGGCAATAGGATAAATACTTCCGGCTCCTCGGGCTGGTGCGAATATTTCAATGTCCGTATGTGCCAAACCGTTGGTTTATGACGCACCTTTACGCGACTCTCGCTCGCGGCGCTCGCTCGAAAACTATAGCCTAACCTAAAACCAATCCATCTTGCGTTCATTATTCGATATGATGGCGACATATTTCAAATTTGCGAACGTTTCGGATCGGTTGTGAGGTTGGGCTAGATTTTTACGAGCGAGCGGAGCGAGCGAGCATCGGTCACAATTTCCAAGCTATACATATACCATATATTTTCTTGCATATATTTCGTGCTTGTACCTAATTTTGTCAGCCATTTCGGACATCACGTTGCACTGTACTATGAAGAAACGGTACTAATTATGTGAAACTATTGGTAAACCGTAAACATTTGTCAGAAGGCAATAGGATAAAGACTTCCGGCTTCTCGGGCTGGTGCGAATATTTCAATGTCCGTATGTGCCAAACCGTTGGTTTGTGACACACCTTTACGCGTCTCTCGTTCGCTGCGCTCGCACGAAAGCTATAGCCTAACCTAAAACCAATCCATCTTCCGTTCATTATTCGATATGGTGGCGACATATTTCAAATTTGCGAACGTGTCGGATCGGTTGTGAGGTTGGACTAGATTTTTGCGAGCGAGCGGAGCGAGCGAGCAACGGTCACAATTTCCAAGCTACACATATACCTTATATTGCCTTCCATATATTTCGTGTTATTACCTAATTTTGTCAGCCATTTCGGACATCACATTGCACTGTACTATGAGGAAATAGTACTGTTTATGTGAAACTATTCATAAACTGTAAACATGTGTCGGTAGGCAATAGGATAAATACTTCCGGCTCCTCGGGCTGGTGCGAATATTTCAATGTCCGTATGTGCCAAACCGTTGGTTTGTGACACACCTTTACGCGTCTCTCGCTCGCTGCGCTCGCACGAAAGCTATAGCTTAACCTAAAACCAATCCATCTTCCGTTCATTATTCGATATGGTGGCGACATGTTTCGAATTTGCGAACGTGTGGGATCGGTTGTGAGGTTGGACTAGATTTTTACGAGCGAGCGGAGCGAGCGAGCAACGGTCACAATTTCCAAGCTATACATATACCATATTGTCTTGCATATATTTCGAGCTTGTACCTAATTTTGTCAGCCATTTCGGACATCACGCTGCACTGTACTATGAGGAAACGGTACTAATTATGTGAAACTATTGGTAAACCGTAAACATTTGTCAGAAGGCAATAGGATAAAGACTTCCGGCTCCTCGGGCTGGTGCGAATATTTCAATGTCCGTATGTGCCAAACCGTTGGTTTGTGACACACCTTTACGCGTCTCTCGTTGGCTGCGCTCGCACGAAAGCTATAGCCTAACCTAAAACCAATCCATCTTCCGTTCATTATTCGATATGGTGGCGACATATTTCAAATTTGCGAACGTGTCGGATCGGTTGTGAGGTTGGACTAGATTTTTACGAGCGAGCGAGCAACGGTCACAATTTCCAAGCTATAAATATACCATATATTGTCTTGCATATATTTCGAGCTTGTACCTAATTTTGTCAGCCATTTCGGACATCACGCTGCACTGTACTATGAGGAAACGGTACTAATTATGTGAAACTATTCATAAACTGTAAGCATGTGTCGGTAGGCAATAGGATAAATACTTCCGGCTCCACGGGCTGGTGCGAATATTTCAATGTCCGTATGTGCCAAACCGTTGGTTTATGACACACCTATACGCGTCTCTCGCTCGCTGCGCTCGCTCGAAAACTATAGCCTAACCTAAAACCAATCCACCTTGCGTTCATTATTCGATATGATGGCGACATATTTCAAATTTGCGAACGTGTCGGATCGGTTGAGGGGTTGGACTAGATTTCTACGAGCGAGCGGAGCGAGCGAGCAACGGTCACAATTTCCAAGCTATACATATACCATATATTGTCTTGCATATATTTCGTGCTTGTACCTAATTTTGTCAGCCATTTCGGACATCACGTTGCACTGTACTATGAGGAAACGGTACTAATTATGTGAAACTATTGGTAAACCGTAAACATTTGTCAGAAGGCAATAGGATAAAGACTTCCGGCTCCTCGGGCTGGTGCGAATATATCAATGTCCGTATGTGCCAAACCGATGGTTTGTGACACACCTTTACGCGTCTCTCGTTCGCTGCGATCGCACGAAAGCTATAGCCTAACCTAAAACCAATCCATCTTCCGTTCATTATTCGATATGGTGGCGACATAATTCAAATTTGCGAACGTGTGGGATCGGTTGTGAGGTTGGACTAGATTTTTACGAGCAAGCGGAGCGAGCGAGCAACGGTCACAATTTCCAAGCTATACATATACCTTATATTGCCTTCCATATATTTCGTGTTATTACCTAATTTTGTCAGCCATTTCGGACATCACATTGCACTGTACTATTAGGAAATAGTACTGTTTATGTGAAACTATTCATAAACTGTAAACACGTGTCGGTAGGCAATAGGATAAATACTTCCGGCTCCTCGGGCTGGTGCGAATATTTCAATGTCCGTATGTGCCAAACCGTTGGTTTATGACGCACCTTTACGCGACTCTCGCTCGCGGCGCTCGCTCGAAAACTATAGCCTAACCTAAAACCAATCCATCTTGCGTTCATTATTCGATATGATGGCGACATATTTCAAATTTGCGAACGTTTCGGATCGGTTGTGAGGTTGGGCTAGATTTTTACGAGCGAGCGGAGCGAGCGAGCATCGGTCACAATTTCCAAGCTATACATATACCATATATTTTCTTGCATATATTTCGTGCTTGTACCTAATTTTGTCAGCCATTTCGGACATCACGTTGCACTGTACTATGAGGAAACGGTACTAATTATGTGAAACTATTGGTAAACCGTAAACATTTGTCAGAAGGCAATAGGATAAAGACTTCCGGCTTCTCGGGCTGGTGCGAATATTTCAATGTCCGTATGTGCCAAACCGTTGGTTTGTGACACACCTTTACGCGTCTCTCGTTCGCTGCGCTCGCACGAAAGTTATAGCCTAACCTAAAACCAATCCATCTTCCGTTCATTATTCGATATGGTGGCGACATATTTCAAATTTGCGAACGTGTCGGATCGGTTGTGAGGTTGGACTAGATTTTTTCGAGCGAGCGGAGCGAGCGAGCAACGATCACAATTTCCAACCTATACATACACCTTATATTGCCTTGCATATATGTCGTGTTATTACCTAATTTTGTCAGCCATTTCGGACATCACATTGCACTGTACTATGAGGAAATAGTACTATTTATGTGAAACTATTCATAAACTGTAAACATGTGTCGGTAGGCAATAGGATAAATACTTCCGGCTCCTCGGGCTGGTGCGAATATTTCAATGTCCGTATGTGCCAAACCGTTGGTTTATGACACACCTATACGCGTCTCTCGCTCGCTGCGCTCGCTCGAAAACTATAGCCTAACCTAAAACCAATCCATCTTGCGTTCATTATTCGATATAATGGCGACATATTTCAAATTTGCGAACGTGTCGGATCGGTTGTGAGGTTGGGCTAGATTTTTACGATCGAGCGGAGCGAGCGAGCAACGGTCACAATTTCCAAGCTATACATATACCATATATTGTCTTGCATATATTTCGTGCTTGTACCTAATTTTGTCAGCCATTTCGGACATCACGTTGCACTGTACTATGAGGAAACGGTACTAATTATGTGAAACTATTGGTAAACCGTAAACATTTGTCAGAAGGCAATAGGATAAAGACTTCCGGCTCCTCGGGCTGGTGCGAATATTTCAATGTCCGTATGTGCCAAACCGTTGGTTTATGACACACCTTTACGCGTCTCTCGTGCGCCGCGCTCGCACGAAAGCTATAGCCTAACCTAAAACCAATCCATCTTCCGTTCATTATTCGATATGGTGGCGACATATTTCAAATTTGCGAACGTGTCGGATCGGTTGTGAGGTTGGACTAGATTTTTTCGAGCGAGCGGAGCGAGCGAGCAACGATCACAATTTCCAACCTATACATACAGCTTACATTGCCTTGCATATATGTCGTGTTATTACCTAATTTTGTCAGCCATTTCGAACATCACATTGCATTGTACTATGTGGAAATAGTACTATTTATGTGAAACTATTCATAAACTGTAAACATGTGTCGGTAGGCAATAGGATAAATACTTCCGGCTCCTCGGGCTGGTGCGAATATTTCAATGTCCGTATGTGCCAAACCGTTGGTTTGTGACACACCTTTACGCGTCTCTCGCTCGGCGCTCGCTCGAAAACTATAGCCTAACCTAAAACCAATCCATCTTGCGTTCATTATTCGATATGATGGCGACATATTTCAAATTTGCGAACGGGTCGGATCGGTTGTGAGGGTCGACTAGATTTTTACGAGCGAGCGGAGCGAGCGAGCAACGGTCACAATTTCCAAGCTATACATATACCTTATATTGCCTTCCATATTTTCGTGTTATTACCTAATTCTGTCAGCCATTTCGGACATCACGCTGCACTGTACTATGAGGAAACGGTACTAATTATGTGAAGCTATTCATAAACTGTAAACATGTGTCGTAGGCAATAGGATAAATACTTCCGACTCGGGCTCGGCTGTGCAATATTTCAATGTCCGTATGTGCCAAACCGTTGGTTTATGACACACCCTTTACGCGTCTCGCTCGCGCGCTCGCTCGAAAACTATAGCTCAAAACCAATGCATCTTGCGTTCATTATTCGATATGGATGGCGGACATATTTCAAATTTGCGAACGGGTCGGATCGGTTGTGAGGTTCGACTAGATTTTTTCGAGCGAGCGGAGCGAGCGAGCAACGGTCACAATTTCCAAGCTATACATATACCATATATTGTCTTGCATATATTTCGAGCTTGTACCTAATTTTGTCAGCCATTTCGGACATCACGCTGCACTGTACTATGAGGAAACGGTACTAATTATGTGAAACTATTGGTAAACCGTAAACATTTGTCAGAACGGAATAGGATAAAGACTTCCGGCTCCTCGGGCTGGTGCGAATATATCAATGTCCGTATGTGCCAAACCGATGGTTTGTGACACACCTTTACGCGTCTCTGCTTCGCCTGCGCGCACGAAAGCTATAGCCTAACCTAAAACCAATCCATCTTGCGTTCATTATTCGATATGGTGGCGACATATTTCAAATTTGCGAACGTGTGGGATCGGTTGTGATGTTGGACTAGATGTTTACGAGCGAGCGGAGCGAGCGAGCAACGGTCACAATTTCCAAGCTATACATATATCTTATATTGCCTTCCATATATTTCGTGTTATTACCTAATTTTGTCAGCATTCGGACATCACGTTGCACTGTACTATGAGGAAAACGGTACTAATTATGTGAAACTATTGGTAAACCGTAAACATTTGTCACGAAGGCAATAGGATAAATACTTCCGGCTCCTCGGGCTGGTGCGAATATTTCAATGTCCGTATGTGCCAAACCGTTGGTTTATGACACACCTTTACGCGTCTCTCGCTCGCGGCGCTCGCTCGAAAACTATAGCCTAACTAAACCAATCCATCTTGCGTTCATTATTCGATATGATGGCGACATATTTCAAATTTGCGAACGTGTGGGATCGGTTGTGAGGTTGGACTAGATTTTTACGAGCGAGCGGAGCGAGCGAGCAACGGTCACAATTTCCAAGCTATACATATACCTTATATTGCCTTCCATATATTTCGTGTTATTACCTAATTCTGTCAGCCATTTCGGACATCACGCTGCACTGTACTATGAGGAAACGGTACTAATTATGTGAAACTATTGGTAAACCGTAAACATTTGTCAGAAGGCAATAGGATAAATACTTCCGGCTCCTCGGGCTGGTGCGAATATTTCAATGTCCGTATGTGCCAAACCGTTGGTTTATGACACACCTTTACGCGTCTCTCGCTCGCGGCGCTCGCTCGAAAACTATAGCCTAACCTAAAACCAATCCATCTTGCGTTCATTATTCGATATGATGGCGACATATTTCAAATTTGCGAACGTGTGGGATCGGTTGTGAGGTTGGACTAGATTTTTACGAGCGAGCGGAGCGAGCGAGCAACGGTCACAATTTCCAAGCTATACATATACCTTATATTGCCTTCCATATATTTCGTGTTATTACCTAATTCTGTCAGCCATTTCGGACATCACGCTGCACTGTACTATGAGGAAACGGTACTAATTATGTGAAGCTATTCATAAACTGTAAACATGTGTCGGTAGGCAATAGGATAAATACTTCCGACTCCTCGGGCTGGTGCGAATATTTCAATGTCCGTATGTGCCAAACCGTTGGTTTATGACACACCTTTACGCGTCTCTCGCTCGCGGCGCTCGCTCGAAAACTATAGCCTAACCTAAAACCAATCCATCTTGCGTTCATTATTCGATATGATGGCGACATATTTCAAATTTGCGAACGGGTCGGATCGGTTGTGAGGTTCGACTAGATTTTTTCGAGCGAGCGGAGCGAGCGAGCAACGGTCACAATTTCCAAGCTATACATATACCATATATTGTCTTGCATATATTTCGAGCTTGTACCTAATTTTGTCAGCCATTTCGGACATCACGCTGCACTGTACTATGAGGAAACGGTACTAATTATGTGAAACTATTGGTAAACCGTAAACATTTGTCAGAAGGCAATAGGATAAAGACTTCCGGCTCCTCGGGCTGGTGCGAATATATCAATGTCCGTATGTGCCAAACCGATGGTTTGTGACACACCTTTACGCGTCTCTCGTTCGCTGCGCTCGCACGAAAGCTATAGCCTAACCTAAAACCAATCCATCTTCCGTTCATTATTCGATATGGTGGCGACATATTTCAAATTTGCGAACGTGTGGGATCGGTTGTGAGGTTGGACTAGATTTTTACGAGCGAGCGGAGCGAGCGAGCAACGGTCACAATTTCCAACCTATACATATACCTTATATTGCCTTCCATATATTTCGTGTTATTACCTAATTTTGTCAGCCATTTCGGACATCACATTGCACTGTACTATGAGGAAATAGTACTATTTATGTGAAACTATTCATAAACTGTAAACATGTGTCGGTAGGCAATAGGATAAATACTTCCGGCTCCTCGGGCTGGTGCGAATATATCAATGTCCGTATGTGCCAAACCGATGGTTTGTGACACACCTTTACGCGTCTCTCGTTCGCTGCGCTCGCACGAAAGCTATAGCCTAACCTAAAACCAATCCATCTTCCGTTCATTATTCGATATGGTGGCGACATATTTCAAATTTGCGAACGTGTGGGATCGGTTGTGAGGTTGGACTAGATTTTTACGAGCGAGCGGAGCGAGCGAGCAACGGTCACAATTTCCAAGCTATAAATATACCTTATATTGCCTTCCATATATTTCGTGTTATTACCTAATTTTGTCAGCCATTTCGGACATCACATTGCACTGTACTATGAGGAAATAGTACTATTTATGTGAAACTATTCATAAACTGTAAACATGTGTCGGTAGGCAATAGGATAAATACTTCCGGCTCCTCGGGCTGGTGCGAATATTTCAATGTCCGTATGTGCCAAACCGTTGGTTTATGACACACCGATACGCGTCTCTGGCTCGCGGCGCTCGCTCGAAAACTATAGCCTAACCTAAAACCAATCCATCTTGCGTTCATTATTCGATATGATGGCGACATATTTCAAATTTGCGAACGTTTCGGATCGGTTGTGGGGTTGGACTAGATTTTTACGAGCGAGCGGAGCGAGCGAGCAACGGTCACAATTTCCAAGCTATACATATACCATATATTGTCTTGCATATAATTCGTGCTTGTACCTAATTTTGTCAGCCATTTCGGACATCACGTTGCACTGTACTATGAGGAAACGGTACTAATTATGTGAGACTATTGGTAAACCGTAAACATTTGTCAGAAGGCAATAGGATAAAGACTTCCGGCTCCTCGGGCTGGTGCGAATGTATCAATGTCCGTATGTGCCAAACCGATGGTTTGTGACACACCTTTACGCGTCTCTCGTTCGCTGCGCTCGCACGAAAGCTATAGCCTAACCTAAAACCAATCCACCTTCCGTTCATTATTCGATATGGTGGCGACATATTTCAAATTTGCGAACGTGTGGGATCGGTTGTGAGGTTGGACTAGATTTTTACGAGCGAGCGGAGCGAGCAAGCAACGGTCACAATTTCCAAGCTATACATATACCTTATATTGCCTTCCATATATTTCGTGTTATTACCTAATTTTGTCAGCCATTTCGGACATCACATTGCACTGTACTATGAGGAAATAGTACTATTTATGTGAAACTATTCATAAACTGTAAACATGTGTCGGTAGGCAATAGGATAAATACTTCCGGCTCCTCGGGCTGGTGCGAATATTTCAATGTCCGTATGTGCCAAACCGTTGGTTTATGACACACCGATACGCGTCTCTGGCTCGCGGCGCTCGCTCGAATACTATAGCCTAACCTAAAACCAATCCATCTTGCGTTCATTATTCGATATGATGGCGACATATTTCAAATTTGCGAACGTTTCGGATCGGTTGTGGGGTTGGACTAGATTTTTACGAGCGAGCGGAGCGAGCGAGCAACGGTCACAATTTCCAAGCTATACATATACCATATATTGTCTTGCATATAATTCGTGCTTGTACCTAATTTTGTCAGCCATTTCGGACATCACGTTGCACTGTACTATGAGGAAACGGTACTAATTATGTGAGACTATTGGTAAACCGTAAACATTTGTCAGAAGGCAATAGGATAAAGACTTCCGGCTCCTCGGGCTGGTGCGAATGTATCAATGTCCGTATGTGCCAAACCGATGGTTTGTGACACACCTTTACGCGTCTCTCGTTCGCTGCGCTCGCACGAAAGCTATAGCCTAACCTAAAACCAATCCACCTTCCGTTCATTATTCGATATGGTGGCGACATATTTCAAATTTGCGAACGTGTGGGATCGGTTGTGAGGTTGGACTAGATTTTTACGAGCGAGCGGAGCGAGCAAGCAACGGTCACAATTTCCAAGCTATACATATACCTTATATTGCCTTCCATATATTTCGTGTTATTACCTAATTTTGTCAGCCATTTCGGACATCACATTGCACTGTACTATGAGGAAATAGTACTATTTATGTGAAACTATTCATAAACTGTAAACATGTGTCGGTAGGCAATAGGATAAATACTTCCGGCTCCTCGGGCTGGTGCGAATATTTCAATGTCCGTATGTGCCAAACCGTTGGTTTATGACACACCGATACGCGTCTCTGGCTCGCGGCGCTCGCTCGAATACTATAGCCTAACCTAAAACCAATCCATCTTGCGTTCATTATTCGATATGATGGCGACATATTTCAAATTTGCGAACGTGTCGGGTCGGTTGTGAGGTTGGACTAGATTTTTACGAGCGAGCGGAGCGAGCGAGCAACGGTCACAATTTCCAAGCTATACATATACCATATATTGTCTTGCATATATTTCGTGCTTGTACCTAATTTTGTCAGCCATTTCGGACATCACGTTGCACTGTACTATGAGGAAACGGTACTAATTATGTGAGACTATTGGTAAACCGTAAACATTTGTCAGAAGGCAATAGGATAAAGACTTCCGGCTCCTCGGGCTGGTGCGAATGTAACAATGTCCGTATGTGCCAAACCGATGGTTTGTGACACACCTTTACGCGTCTCTCGTTCGCTGCGCTCGCACGAAAGCTATAGCCTAACCTAAAACCAATCCACCTTCCGTTCATTATTCGATATGGTGGCGACATATTTCAAATTTTCGAACGTGTGGGATCGGTTGTGAGGTTGGACTAGATTTTTACGAGCGAGCGGAGCGAGCGAGCAACGGTCACAATTTCCAAGCTATACATATACCTTATATTGCCTTCCATATATTTCGTGTTATTACCTAATTTTGTCAGCCATTTCGGACATCACATTGCACTGTACTATGAGGAAATAGTACTATTTATGTGAAACTATTCATAAACTGTAAACATGTGTCGGTAGGCAATAGGATAAATACTTCCGGCTCCTCGGGCTGGTGCGAATATTTCAATGTCCGTATGTGCCAAACCGTTGGTTTATGACACACCTTTACGCGTCTCTCGCTCGCGGCGCTCGCTCGAAAACTATAGCCTAACCTAAAACCAATCCATCTTGCGTTCATTATTCGATATGATGGCGACATATTTCAAATTTGCGAACGTGTCGGGTCGGTTGTGAGGTTGGACTAGATTTTTACGAGCGAGCGGAGCGAGCGAGCAACGGTCACAATTTCCAAGCTATACATATACCTTATATTGCCTTCCATATATTTCGTGTTATTACCTAATTCTGTCAGCCATTTCGGACATCACGCTGCACTGTACTATGAGGAAACGGTACTAATTATGTGAAGCTATTCATAAACTGTAAACATGTGTCGGTAGGCAATAGGATAAATACTTCCGACTCCTCGGGCTGGTGCGAATATTTCAATGTCCGTATGTGCCAAACCGTTGGTTTATGACACACCTTTACGCGTCTCTCGCTCGCGGCGCTCGCTCGAAAACTATAGCCTAACCTAAAACCAATCCATCTTGCGTTCATTATTCGATATGATGGCGACATATTTCAAATTTGCGAACGGGTCGGATCGGTTGTGAGGTTCGACTAGATTTTTTCGAGCGAGCGGAGCGAGCGAGCAACGGTCACAATTTCCAAGCTATACATATACCATATATTGTCTTGCATATATTTCGAGCTTGTACCTAATTTTGTCAGCCATTTCGGACATCACGCTGCACTGTACTATGAGGAAACGGTACTAATTATGTGAAACTATTGGTAAACCGTAAACATTTGTCAGAAGGCAATAGGATAAAGACTTCCGGCTCCTCGGGCTGGTGCGAATATATCAATGTCCGTATGTGCCAAACCGATGGTTTGTGACACACCTTTACGCGTCTCTCGTTCGCTGCGCTCGCACGAAAGCTATAGCCTAACCTAAAACCAATCCATCTTCCGTTCATTATTCGATATGGTGGCGACATATTTCAAATTTGCGAACGTGTGGGATCGGTTGTGAGGTTGGACTAGATTTTTACGAGCGAGCGGAGCGAGCGAGCAACGGTCACAATTTCCAACCTATACATATACCTTATATTGCCTTCCATATATTTCGTGTTATTACCTAATTTTGTCAGCCATTTCGGACATCACATTGCACTGTACTATGAGGAAATAGTACTATTTATGTGAAACTATTCATAAACTGTAAACATGTGTCGGTAGACAATAGGATAAATACTTCCGGCTCCTCGGGCTGGTGCGAATATATCAATGTCCGTATGTGCCAAACCGATGGTTTGTGACACACCTTTACGCGTCTCTCGTTCGCTGCGCTCGCACGAAAGCTATAGCCTAACCTAAAACCAATCCATCTTCCGTTCATTATTCGATATGGTGGCGACATATTTCAAATTTGCGAACGTGTGGGATCGGTTGTGAGGTTGGACTAGATTTTTACGAGCGAGCGGAGCGAGCGAGCAACGGTCACAATTTCCAAGCTATAAATATACCTTATATTGCCTTCCATATATTTCGTGTTATTACCTAATTTTGTCAGCCATTTCGGACATCACATTGCACTGTACTATGAGGAAATAGTACTATTTATGTGAAACTATTCATAAACTGTAAACATGTGTCGGTAGGCAATAGGATAAATACTTCCGGCTCCTCGGGCTGGTGCGAATATTTCAATGTCCGTATGTGCCAAACCGTTGGTTTATGACACACCGATACGCGTCTCTGGCTCGCGGCGCTCGCTCGAAAACTATAGCCTAACCTAAAACCAATCCATCTTGCGTTCATTATTCGATATGATGGCGACATATTTCAAATTTGCGAACGTTTCGGATCGGTTGTGGGGTTGGACTAGATTTTTACGAGCGAGCGGAGCGAGCGAGCAACGGTCACAATTTCCAAGCTATACATATACCATATATTGTCTTGCATATAATTCGTGCTTGTACCTAATTTTGTCAGCCATTTCGGACATCACGTTGCACTGTACTATGAGGAAACGGTACTAATTATGTGAGACTATTGGTAAACCGTAAACATTTGTCAGAAGGCAATAGGATAAAGACTTCCGGCTCCTCGGGCTGGTGCGAATGTATCAATGTCCGTATGTGCCAAACCGATGGTTTGTGACACACCTTTACGCGTCTCTCGTTCGCTGCGCTCGCACGAAAGCTATAGCCTAACCTAAAACCAATCCACCTTCCGTTCATTATTCGATATGGTGGCGACATATTTCAAATTTGCGAACGTGTGGGATCGGTTGTGAGGTTGGACTAGATTTTTACGAGCGAGCGGAGCGAGCAAGCAACGGTCACAATTTCCAAGCTATACATATACCTTATATTGCCTTC